>NW_028317950.1:1852500-2003750 GCF_062004578.1 Staurois parvus | reverse complement strand
TTGTATGGCCACCTTTCTCAACCTGTTTTAACATGGAGGAATCCTTTAAATAACTTTCTGGGCTCAGGGGACCCTTCTAATAACGACAGTTCATATTACATTAGTCTAGTGGTCATTTGGAAGAATTCCCCTTACATTGGTGGCCAGTGGGAAGAATGCCCCTTACATTGGTGGCCAGTGGGAAGAATGCCCCTTTATATTAGTGGTCAACGCCCCTGCATGACTGTGCTCCTGTGTTTATAGCCAGCTCCATAAAGACATGGTTTGACCAGTTTGGTGTTGAGGAACTTGAGTGTCCTGCACAGATCTCTGACCTCAACATCAGGAAGGCAAATTGTGATCCAGGTCTTCTCATCCAACTTCAGTACCTGACCTCATAAAGTGGCACAAATTTGTTCGGTGTGGAGGGGCTCAATTGTCTTGCACAGAGCTCTGAACTCAACTCTACTGAACAGTCCCGTCTTTTGAATGCACTCCAAAGCCTTGTGGAAAGCCTTGTTAGATGAGTGGAGCTGGTATAGCTGAAAAAGGGGAGGGGGGGACAGCAGCTCCAAATGAATGCCCATGGTTTTGGAATGGGATGTCCAACAAGTTCTTATTAATGGTGCAATGGTCAGGTGTGGTGTATTTTGAGCTTTCTGAGTTTACAAGTAATATTTCAGCACAAATTATTTTTTTTTTAGACAATTGTGCACTTCCAACTTTGTGGCTACTGTTTGGAGAAGGCCCTATTTCTGTTCCAACATTACCGTGTCCCTGTGTACAAAGCCAGCTCCATACAGACATGGTTTGACATGTTTGGTTTTGAGGAACTTAAGTGTACTCCACAAAACCCTGCCTTATACCCTACTGAACACCTTTGGGATCAGGTCTTCTCACCCAATATCAGTATCTGACCTGAACCCTACTGAACGCCTTTGGGATCGGGTTTTCTCATCCAACATCAGTACCTGACCTCAACCCTACTGTTCACCTTTTTGAGATCAGGTCTTCTCATCCAACATCAGTACCTGACCTGAACCCTACTGACACCTTTGGGATTAGGTCTTCTCATCCAACATCAGTACCTGACCTCAACTCTACTGATCATCTTTTGAGATCAGGTCTTCTAATCCAACATCAGTACCTGACCTGAACCATACTGAACACCTTGGGGATTAGGTCTTCTCATCCAACATCAGTACCTGATCTCAACCCTACGTAACACCTTTTGGGATCGGGTTTTCTTATCCAACATCCATATCTGACCTCAACCCTACTGAACTCCTTTGGGATGATATGGAATGACAATTGCGAACCAGCTCCTGTTATACAACATCAGCACCTGACCTCACAAATGGTCACAAATTCCCAGAAGTTACTCCACATAGAGTGGCCCATTTCATATCAACGGTCATGGATTTGGAATAGGATGTCCAACAAGCTGATACAGGTGTGATAGTCAGGTGTCGGCAGACTTGTATAGTGTCTATGCATACATATCACATCTATACTTAGGAATGTATGCTGTCAGTTAAAACACAACCATCCTGGAACTATTAATATTGTACTTGACACAGCTTTTTTTCACGTGCAAAACTTCCCATTCTCAGTGGTCATGGGACTTGTTCCCCTTTCAAGTATACTTCTAACAACTTACTGTACTGTATATACCGTATAACGTTTTGGGCCACATATGCCTACTTTTTTTTTTTTTTTCTACTTTAAAAAAGCAACTTTATCGAAATAGAACAACAAGATATAATATATGTAAATAAATAATGTAAAACAAAATGAAGTAAAGAAGAAAAAAAAAGGGGGGGGATAAATTAACAGTGTACCGCCCTCAACATAGGGCGCATCAACCCAATCATGAACCAACTGGTACATTGAAAGCAGCGAGTATGTCATGGACATTTTCTCAGATCACACATGAGTCTCAAAATCAGTAATATAAGTGCATGACAGACAGCACAAATATATATCAAAACGTGGGATAGGTCAAGAGAGGAAAGGGGGACAAAATACCATTGTCTTGGGAAAATATGACAAAAAACAAGGGATCATAGAGGGGAGTCCGAAGGATAGTCTCCCAGCAGTCTCCAGCCCATCCAACTATCCAAACTAAGTATTGGGAGAGGCTAGCCATCTATCCCATATTTTATTATATTTAATTGGGCATCCCCTGTGCATGTAAATAAGTTTCTTATAGGGCAGGGTGGAGTTAACCTCAGTCAACCACATCTGCAGGGTGGGAACGGTTGTCTGCATTCAGTGACGTGCCAGAAGTTTATGTGCACTGAACAAGGTTTCATGGAGAAGAATGGCGAAAAATTTATTCTCGGGTATATCCGGAAAGGAGCTTAATAGGCATACCCTAGGGTTCAGTTGCAGAGGCGACCATGTGGTCGTATAGGAATTTGATGATTTGCAACCAGAAGGTTTGAACGATAGGGCAGGACCATAAAAGGTGAAAGAAGGTTCCAGATGCACCAAGGCAGCTCGGGAATAGGGGCCTTCAATCGGGGCGGTATCTAGCAATTCGAATTGGCGTGAGGTATGCGCTGTATAAGAGATAGAGTTGGGTGATTCTGTCAGAGTCTCGGAGACACCAGTTTAACTTCTCCAGCTCCTCATCCCAGGTCTCCAAATCCAAATGCTCCACGTCATGGTCTCAGCAGGTCCTGGCCGCAGACACCACATCTGAGATTACAGAGGTGCTCAAGGCTATGTACAGGGCAGAGATCAATTTGGTAGGCTTCGAGCCCAATATCACTTCTAGTAGAGACAGGCTGGAGGCGAGGAACCCCTTCAGCAAACTGAGCTCCCAAAACATGACGGAGCTGAAGATGTCTAAATAACATATGGTTGGGGAGATCAAATTCCTCCTTGAGAGTCTGGAACTGCTTAGGTCCAGTAGGCGTAAGCACCTGGTGAAGAAATATTATGCTCCTTGAAGACCGAAGTTCGGCATAGTGAGGAGATCAGAGAGCCCAGGGTTGAGCAACAGGGAGTATGCGAGTGAGGTTTTGAGAGCAAGTTCCCAAATGCGTTTATAATAGTGCAGCATTGTGCCACGAGGTGTCTGTATACCCAACTGACCGCCCTCCCTCAGTACCACCACATATGCCTACTTTAGTTAGCGTAGTGGCTTGCAAAGATCCATAGTTTCTTTTCTTTTGGCTATAGCATAGGGCACCCAAACATCATGTTACTGACGTTCAGCAACACATTTTCACGGGCAATAAAAGGTCCCACAAGCAAATCTAAAGCCAAAGTCAAACTTCGTTGCAGCTTACCTGTCATCAGATGTGGTAGCTAATTACTTTGAGTTTTCAGGCCTTTTCCCTTCATTTTAACCTGGTGATTCTGCAGACAACACACTTCCTGTCCTAGGGTGGCTACGATTATTCCTCCACCATACCTATGGAAGGAGCCATTGTATCCCCCAGACTTCTAACATCTCTGCCTTTGCTCAGCTCCGTTACATGGGGGCTGATGGAACTAGTAGATCACAAAACAAAGATAGGCTTGTTTGTACTTTCTATTAAGCCTCCATAAGTGATACCGTTGAGATGTACAGATATATTGGCCGCCAAAAATTATCGGCCAAAAATAGCGTTATCGGTGTTTTGCCGATAAAAAAAAAAAAAAGTTGCTGCGTCCCCTAGATTTCAATTCACAAACGCCCAGTTGCGTGACGTAGACTTTAATGCGGAAGTAAAGTCCACTTTTTAATTGTAATGATGTCATCGGCCCATGTGCTCTGAAGGGACGACATGCTGTGCTGTCCCTTTGGAGCTCTGTGCTGCTGCCGAGGGCTCCCATGCGCAGCAGTGATGTCAGTGCGGCTCCGACCATTCATACTGCTGGAGCCCACAAACGCGGAAGAAAGACCGGGTGAAGATGACGGCGCTAGGGAGCTGTGACAGCGTGGCACTGGAGGGCTCTGTGTATTGGTAAATCTGTCCTAATGTACTAGCATGACCTAAACCTGCAGGGGGCAGGTTTTGTCTTTTGTCCAGGGGTTTATTACTTCTTCAATGCAAAGTCACGTCCCATAGACTTTAATGCAAAATCTCGTCCCGTAGACGTCAATGCAAAAATGCTCCCTAGTGACTTCAGTGCAAAATTGCATCCCATTAACTTCAATGC
The DNA here is from genome assembly GCF_062004578.1 of Staurois parvus. Taxonomy (NCBI): domain Eukaryota; kingdom Metazoa; phylum Chordata; class Amphibia; order Anura; family Ranidae; genus Staurois; species Staurois parvus. Next base: position 1,999,616 of record NW_028317950.1, on the reverse strand, counting down.
AAAATCCTGTCTCAGTGACTTTAATGCAAAAGCACCCCCTATAGTGACTTCAATGCAAAAGCGCCCCCTAGTGACTTCAATTCAAAAGCGCCAGCAACATTAATTAGATTAAAAAAAACTTTTTTTTAAATCTATTTTGGTTCTGGTTTTCTGCCAAATGCTTCCTGAATTTTCGGTTTCACCACTGGAATTTTCATTTCGGTGCACCACTAAAGGATACTACATTTCTGGCAGGATTGGCAGGTATTTTTTGTACTTGCTGAAATTGTTCGCAGCCTAAAAAAAAAACGGATGCAGCCGCAACGTCTGACAACTGATGCAATATATTACATTTTGGTTTTGGGGTTTAGATACACCTCAATGCATTGCTGCTGTTTGGAATACAGCACTATGTTCTTACAGATAACCTATTCTGGGCTTTGCCTCCTGGAACCGAACCTGGAGCAGAGAAGGATCACAGTTTACTATTTCCAGGCATCGGTTCTAGGTGTACTGGAGCTTCTTCACCACCAGTCTACAGTTGGCCATACACTTAAAGGCTCAGTCCTCTCTGCTGAACAAGAAAAATCCTTTGATTTCCCTATCCATGCCATACGGATGGAGGAATCTCCACTGCCAGCTACTGTATTTTGATAGCCTCAGCTAGAATACTTGAACAGTGACTGCAGTGCCTTGGTTGCAGTCGCTGTTTGGCCGACCCGCCTCCTTTGATTTCTCAAAGTTTGTCAAGTTGAGTGGTGTCAGCAGGTCTGCCACAGGTCGAGTTTTGTCTGTTTCATAGTTGCCTTTGTATTTCGTGGGGGGGGGGGGGTTGTATTTTTGTATTGTGGGAGAAAATAGTTGAATAAAACATATTGTTTTATAGATAGAATATATGAAATGTAAAAGTTAATAAAATATTAATAAAAAAAAAAAAAGAAAATGTTCATTCAATCCATACAGTTTGTGCTGAGCGACCGGCGCTGAGACTTACACTTCTGGCTGGAGTATGTCAGTAGATCATAGCCGGGGGCTCGCTCTGCCCCTCCTGCATTCAACAAACCTCTTTTATTCTTTTCACAAAATGCAAGGAGGTTTGTGGTTGGAGGAGGGGAGATCATGACATTCATCCACATCTCCTCCTTTCACAGAACCCCTTGTAACTTGTATTCTGTGAAGGGAATGCAAGATGTTTTTCTAAATGGTGGAGGTGCAGAGCAAGCGACCCCCAATACAATCTGTGTACTGCAGCTGGAAGTGTAGGTTTTAGCACCGGACATTCAGCACTTACTGTACTGTACTGGCTGAATGAAAGTAGGAATTTTCCCCAATGCAGCGGTGGCTGCACACGGGACACACTTCATTAGTGGTCATTTATTTTTTTCCATTTCAACTATCTAATGCACAGGTGTCAAACACAAGGCCCGCAGGCCAAATCCGGCCCTCCTGGCCATTCCATGTGGCCCTTGCACCTCTCCTGCAGGTACCGCTTTGTCTCTGCCCCCATCTTGTCTCAGCAGTCGGCAACAGAGAGGACAATAGAACTCCTCTGCCAAATCCTGCACCTCTCAGTGCAGCTGCAGCACCCCCTCATTTCTGCCTCCCCTGGTCTCAGCATTCAGCAGACTCACTCCTCCTTTGGTCTTCCTCCAGACCCTGCACTTTCTGCTTTCCAGCTCTGCCCCCAAGGTGGGTGCATGGTAATGTTAGGGAGGGTGTGGGATTCTTGACATCTGTAATGGGGGGTGGGGTGCTCTGGACATCTAGTCTTACAGATTCAACCAGCCCTTTGAGGGCAGCCATAATGCTGATACGGCCACGATGAAATGGAGTCTGACTCCCCTGATCTAATGTATAAGGGTGCAAAACTGACTTTGTACTAAAAAATCTTGTCTTTTCTTGTTCTAGGTTACTCCAATGCCGTCCAGAAGTTCGCCCAGACTCTGCAAAGTTTCCAGTTTGACTTCATCGGGGACACACTAACGGACGATGAACTCAATATCGGTAAGAGACTCAAGTGATGAATGCCATTGTGTAGGGGCTCGTTCACACGGGCAGAAGAAAACGCTGCGTTCAGATGCGCTCAGCATATAGTTTTGTGTGCATTTACACAGAGCACTATAGTAATCAAACAGCCCATGTACACAACCGTGTCTACGTGTGAAAATGTGTGCTGCGTTTAGGCGCTCATTAACAAAAAAAAATCAGGATACAGCTGTATCCAGGGTCACACAGATCTGCAGATGTTTTGTGTGTCTGTGTGCATGTACACGGGTAGTCATTCATTTGAATGAAAGAAGACCTTTACGGGCGTCTAGGTGTATAATTTTTGCAGGATCGTCTGCTAGCTCTGCCAGTGTTCTGTACATAAAATACATGTATGCTCCCTAAGGGCTCATTCACACGGGCATATGCGTATTTTCTAGATGAAACACAGGTTCTTGCTGGCAGCGCTAGCAGAAGATCCTGCATAAAACATATGCCTATAGGACTCCCTTTTAGGTGCTTTTAGATGCATTCCGTTCTTCCATCATTTAACCACTTCTAGACCGTGCTATAGCTGAATGATGGTTCAAATGCGGTCATGCAGTTCTGGGAGGGCGTCATATGACATCCGCCCAGAACATGCCCCCAGTGGCATGCATCTGCCGCTCTCTGTGCTCGCTGTGTCCTTTGGACACAGCTGATCACATGACATGGTAAAAGTCCAATCACAGTGGCCTTTTACCATGGGATTAGCCGTGTCCAATCACAGCTGATCACCATGATCATCCTCCCAGAATGTGCCCCCAGTTGCATGCATCCGCCGCTCTCTGTGCTCGCTGTGTCCTTTGGACACAGCTGATCGCATGACACGGGATCAGCTGTGTCCAATCACAGCTGATCACTATGTAAATACACTTGCTGGTTATCGGCAGTACTTTCCTCACGCTGTCACAGCGTGAGGAAAGTACTGCCAGTAAACAGCAACTGTCAAAGGAGACATCTGCACGGATAATTAGGGCACTGATTATTGGTGCTGCCCTAAAAGTGCCCAACGGTGCTGCCCTAAAAGTTGCGTCCATTAGTGCCCAACAGTGCTGCCCATCAGCGCCCAACAGTGCTGCTAGTCAGTGCCACCAGTCAGTGCCCATCATTGCAGCCTGTCAGTGCCTCCTCGTCACTGCCCACCAATGCTGCCCTATCAGTGGCCATCAGTGCTGCCTATCAGTGCAGCCTCATCAACCCACATTAGTGAAGGAGAAAAATCACCTGTTGGCAAAATTTTATAATAGAAACAATGAAGGAAAAAAAAGTTTCTTTTTTTTTTTTTCCAAGTTTTCAGTCTTTTTTTAATTTATAGTGCAAAAAATAAAGCACCCAGTGGTGATTAAATATCACCAAAAGAAAGCTCTATTTGTGTGACAAAAACAATAAAAATTTCATATGGGTACAGTGTTGCATGAGCGCGCAATTGTTATTCAAAGTGTGAGAGCGCTGAAAGCTGAAAATTGGCCTGGGCAGGAAGGGGGTAAAAGTGCGCAGTACACAAGGGGTTAAATGAATGACACTGTAAGCGCTTATGCGTTTATGTGCTTTTTTTGCTAGTACGCCTGTAAAATCTGCAGATCTCTACAGCCCTGCCTGCAGCTGTGTCCTTCTTCTTTTTTTTTTTTTTTTTTTTTTTTCAGGTAGGTGCAGCTGTGTCTATGGACTCATTGATTACTATAGTCCTGCGTTCAGATTCGCACAAAGCTATACGCTGTGCACATGTAAACACATTGTTTTTTTGTCTGCCTGTGTGACTGAGCCTTTAGGGCCTCGTGCACACTGGGCTGCTCATACAGGTGCTTGGCTCTTTTTTTTTTTTTTTTTTTTCAGCCCATAGAAGCTCTGTGTTGGCCTATGTGTCTATGCACACATGGGCATTTACAGGCGTATTTCGGAGAAGCATTTTACAGGCTGAGAGAAAAAAACCCATCACAAGCGCATTTTTGAGAGGAGCATTTTGGTAGAAAAAAAAAATGCTTGATGCGCATCAACGCGGCATTTGGGCGCATTCAGCTTTTAGGTGTGTTCAGTGTTTTTAAGTGTAAATTGATTATAGTGAAAAATGAGCATAAGGAAATGTTTTGGAAAAAAAAAAGCTTCTAAACCGGCAGAAATGTGTGTACAATACAAGCCATTTTTTCTTTTGTTTTGTTTGCTTTTTTTGTTTTGTTTTTTCTTTTTTTTTTTTTTTTTTTCTGCCAGAGGATCTGGCATTTTTTTTTAGTTGCCTAGTCTGCATAGAGTAAATGTGATCCCATCGTAGTAAAATTTCCTGCCATCAGTTGGAGTTCTAGCCCTGCGTCCTGAGCTGCAATTCAGATTTTTACATATGGCAATTATTACATGGAAATCTTCCAAAAGTCCAACTATGGGAAATATTGCTCCAAAAATGACAGAGCTTCACAACAGAGGCACACCGTACTGAGCATGCATCTTCTGCAGTACTCCTTTTAAATCAAATGTAACATTTCGAGGATAGTCTCTCTTGTAATTACTGTTTGTGATTGAAACAAAATGTGCATAATAACACATTTAACATAACATATCCCGAAACGCTGGAGAGGATTTGGAACCCCACCTATTTCAATCTAAACATGGAGGTCTGAGTATTACATGGCGGAGTCATCTCCCCAGATTACCCCAAGCTGCCCCACCTTTCTGTACTGTGTCAATCAGTTTGCTGTGTACTCGCAGCGGAACAATTTTTTTTTTTTTTTACAGCTAAACTCCAGGAAAAAAGTAAAAATTGTTTCTCGGCCTTTAGGCTAAGATCAAGTGTAGTATCTGCTCCTGCCAGTGTCCAGTAGGGGCGCACGGATGTCATTCTAGGCCTCAAGGCTGGGATGGATGGCTGCATAGTATTGATGTTGGTATGATGGAAGTCAAGAGGGATCTTCCCCCAAACTAAGCATGCACCATGTAAGCTGGGGGTCGGAAGTATTCCCCTGGTGTAGAAGGTTCCGAGGGGACCGGTGCCTCCTGATTTGAACTGTACTACTTGGTCTGGCTGAGGACTGGCAGGGCACAGTGCCCACAGTGTCAAATGCCCCCTGGGAGTGCCCCCCCTCGGGGTTGCCAAAGTAGCACTATGGATTGTGACCCTACTGGTGTGACCAAGCACTAGGCCATGACTAGAGATGGGAAGGGCTTGAAAAAAATTGGAAAGAAGGTTTTGTTTTTGTTTTTTTGTTTTTTTTTTCCCAGAAAATGTAAAAAAATTTGTGAATTTTGTTCTTTTACAATGCTAAATAATATATCCATGACATGGTATTCAAACTATATAACATGAAGACTTTACAGTGTTTCTAAACCCACAACAGTAAAATCAGTCTGTATATGCAGTAAAGCAGGGCTTGAAAAAGCCGCTCGCCAAATGCGAGGAGAAATTCCTCTGTGGTGAGCGGCGGCGAGCACAGATGAAGAAGCATGGAGTGACTGCACACGCTCTCCAAGCCTCATTGTGAAGCCGAGTTCTAGTCAGGGGCGGACTGACAACTAATGGGGCCCCCGGGCAATAGGGGTTCATGGGGCTCCTGTGTCCTTGCCCAAACTCAAAAAGCCTATGAAAAAGGTACCAGGGGCATCTCATGGGGCCCCCTACTGACCCCGGGCCCTCGGGCAGTGCCCGAGTTTCCAAATGGTCAGACCGCCCCTGGTTGCAGTTTACAACTTCCGGTTTCTGCGGCATTGCCATTACAGTGGCAGCGCCGCTGAGGGGACACGTGCGGGAGAAGTCTGCTCTCCTACGCTGAGAGGAGACACCCTCTCCACCGCCTTGGGGGACACGAGGCCCGTTCTCCACCGCCTTGGGGGACACGAGGCCCGTTCTCCACCGCCTTGGGGGACACGAGGCCCGCTCTCCACCGCCTTGGGGGACACGAGGCCCGCTCTCCACCGCCTTGGGGGACACGAGGCCCGCTCTCCACCGCCTTGGGGGACACGAGGCCCGCTCTCCACCGCCTTGGGGGACACGAGGCCCGCTCTCCACCGCCTTGGGGGACACGAGGCCCGCTCTCCACCGCCTTGGGGGACACGAGTAAGGTTTGTGTCTGGCTAGTAGGTCTGGACTCGAAATTTTAACCCCTGCAGTAAAGCATGCTTGTTATACTCACTGTGGAACCTAAGCTGTTAATATTCTGCATTGTGTAAAAAGGGCTTTTTGATCCTGTCTTCTCTGATACTCCCCTTCTACTGTCCCCAATCCATCTGCTGATAGATCAGAGCCTTGAAAGCAAGCTACACGTGCTCTGATGTGTTTTGTGTGTATTGCTACAGAGGTGTTTTTTTTTTTTTTTCCTTTTTGAGGGTGCATGTGATCAACACAGGGCCAATCAGCACTGTCAGGGGTTATGCAGTCTCATAGGGCAGTCAGAGATTGAAAACTCCTCCTACAAAATTAACAAGTGCTTGGCTGGACACTGATAGAAGTCACAAGACTGCTATATACTGCTGATGAGAAAAGGTATTTAGCAGTTTAAATGTTCTACAATAATTGCATTTCCATGTTCTGTGTACTGTGGGAGACCAGATATAGCGAATGTAGGGTCATGGGTTTAGTAACACTTTAATGATTTCTGAGACTTGATGTAAAGTCTTAAATTATTGCAAGTTCTCTCAGCTGAAGACGAGGCAAATTTTGGAATACAATTCAAGTAACACTGCACTTGTCAATGCAGTTTTCAAACGAGAAATATGGATATCTTCCACTAGGGGGCACTGCAGGGAAAAGGCTCCAGTTTAGTTTGCATGTGGTTTCCATCTTGTACAGTTGGGTGATTGTTGGGGTACAGCAGATGATAGTTTCTGCCCTCTCAGTCCTTAATTGACAGGGAAGAGAGTACATTTGTCTGACAAATTAGTTTATCTTTAAATAATTCCTATGAATGTTCTCTGTCATCACAGCATAATGTTTACCTACACTCTGCTCAGTAAATTTTTTTTCTTTTCCTCTCAGTAAAATGGTGAGACCAACATCTAGGGTTTGGAAATATTTCCACAGTGCAATTTCTGCTGAAAGCAAAGCTGTAATGTGCAAAAATTGTTAGAAATATTCTTTTCCAAATGCTACAAGGATGACAAAAACACATCCCGGCATACCAGAGGTGTCCTAAAGACAATGAAAATACTTTATGGAATGAAATGATGAGGACCAGAATCAAAGTACAAGCAGCTATTCCCTCTGGAGTTCTCATTCCAGAAACACTCTTTCTGCTGTATCTGGATCATCACAAATTTTAAAAAGCAAGTTGTTTATTTCAAGCTGCACTTTTATTTCAAGCATAATATTTTATATACACTGCATTTCACATTCCCAGGGTAACAAAATCACTTTCAATTTGTAAAACTACTCCACTATGAATTTTTTTTTTTTTATTGACTTTTTCTTAAAATTTCCATTTTTTTTTCCAGAAAGTTTTTTTTTTTTTTTTTTTTTTTTTTTTTTTTACTCCATGGATTCAAAATTTCTAGAAATTTTACATCTCTAGCTACAAAACCTAACTTTTTTTTTCCTTCACCGCCTCGTGAGCTAGACCTTTTGGCCAAGACAGGGAAATTTTTTATTAGACCATAAGGCCTAGCCACCGCACTAGCACTGGTACCCTTTTTTTAATTTTTTTTTTCTATTTTATTTATTTTCTCTCTGGGTGTGTCATTTTGAACTTATATAGATGGTAGGGTGTGCATCTTTGGGCCTACCTTGATGTCTAGGGGGAGGATTCATGGCCATCAGGTTCCTTCCTTCCCTGCTTTGGTGGGGTCTCTCTTCTGGAGAGCCCACCACCTAGTACTCATTGGTTGGCTGATCATGTGGGTTCAGGGAAAGGTCCTTCCTCCTTGGGTGGGACCATTTGACATAGTGGAGCATCGAAATGAAAATTCTTGGACCAAAACCGAAAATTCAGGATGCAGTTGGTCGAAAACCAAAACTGAAATGGACAGTTTTTTAAAAAAATTTTTTTTTTTTTAAAAATATAGTTGTATTATATTCAACTTTTTAATTAATATCATGAATTTGAATTTATTTTGTGCACCTTTTCGGCCAAAAAAGCTCAACTAAAACCCATCCCCTTAAATTCAATGTATTCAGACACTGGTCCATTGCGCTTCCTTTGCAGTGTTAAAAAGTCCTGCTTGCCGCATTTTTGGTGCATATTTGGCGAGTTAAAAAAACAAAACAAACACACAGAAAACACACCTCCCCATTGAGGCCTGGTTCGCACCAATGCATTTTTTAGGTTTTTTTTCAGGAACGCAATACAGTCTATTTAACATGGTTTCCTATGGAATACGTTCACATCTATGCTTTTTTGACCTGCTGTGTTTTTGTAAAGGGTCAGGGACTTTTTTAAACGCAAACGTTGCGTTTTTGGTTTAATAGACATCAATGGAGAAGCTGCAAAAAATGCATGTAATGCGTTTTGTGTTTTTAATCTGCCCAGCAACAAAAACGCATGTGTTGTGTTTTTGATGTTTTTTTTTTTTTTTTTTTTTTTTTCAAATCTGACCAGCAACAAGTTGGGCAAAAAAAATACGTCAAAAACGGACAAAACGCAAACTGCATTAGTGTGGACTAGGCCTGAAATGCATTGAAAATGCCGCAAAAATGCATAAACGCACATGTGTTGGTGGGCCCTTGCAGTCCTCACATACAACGCAGGTAATCTGGTTCTGTATTGGACATGATGACAATGGAATGCCTGTGACCAGAGAAGCTGCCAAGCAAAGCAGCTTTGGGAACAGGCAGCTGGATGGAAGCTTGCAGGTGCAAGGAGTAGGGTAAGTATTACTGCTTATACCCCTAAACCAGTGGTCTTCAAACTGCTGCCCACTGGCCAGATGTGGCCCTTTACTTGCTTTCATCCTGCCCTTGGGACCATATTTCATCCTCTGACACCAACAATGGGGCACAATTCCCCCCAGTGACACCAACAATGGGGCACAATTCCTCCTAATGACACCAACAGTGGGGCCCAATGGTACCATTGACAGGGCACAATTCTTCCCAATGACACCAACGATGGGGCATTGACTCCCACTGGTGCCAGGACATTTTCTACTCCCAGTGGCCACAGACCGGCCCCCCTAAACTGTAAACTGGCCCCTGCCCTAGACTTAACATGAGTTTATTCCTTTCAGCATTGGGAGGAATCCCCCTGAAATGGTAACTTTTTTTTCAGCTGGCAGTCCATTATTTTTGATAGGCTGCCAACACACAGCAATGGACCACTGCCACTGTTGTTTTCATGTCATGTCTACCTGTCTGGATCCTGGACTCCCTGGTCTGAACCTGGACTGTTTGGTGTCACCTGACCTTTCCATCGGCCTGCTGACTCTGCTACTGTTACTCTGAAGGACTTGTCCTGCTCTTGCATCTGGTGTTCCTTATCCTGGCCTTTCCATTTGGCAACACAAAGATTTACCAAACTCCATGTTAATTGCTTGCCTTCTATTTTTGTGATTATTGACGATGGAATGATGCTAATACCTTGTACGCACAGACTGTGTGACCACCCACCATAACCCATTGAGGCATGGCCTCCACTTGACCTCTGAAGGTTTGCTGTGATATATGGCACCATGTTGTCAGTAGCAGCTCCTTTCAGTCCGGTAAGTTGTGAGGTGGGGCCTCCATAGATCGGACTTGTTTTTCCAGCACATCCCGCAGATGCTCAGTTGGGTTGAGATCTGGAGAATTTGGTGATCAAGTCAACACTTCAAACTTTGTTGTGTTCCTCAAACTATTCTTGAAATTCATCAAACACTTCTTCCATTGCTCTGTGGTCCAGTTCTAATGCCAATTGTAGGCTCTTTTGACTGTGGACATGGGTCAGCAATGGCCACCCTGACCGATTAGCGGCTACCATACGCAACAAACTGGGATGCTCTGTGTGTTCTGACACCTTTCTATCAGAACCAGCATTTAATTTTTTCAGCAATCTGAGCTCTAGTAGCTCTTCTGTTGGATCGGACTACATGTGCCAGACTTCACTCCCCACCTCCATCAATGAGCCTTGGCCACCTATGACCCTGTTACTGGTTTGCCGGTTCTCCTTCTTTGGATCACTTTTGGTCAAACTTGACCACTGCAGACCAGCAATATCCCATCAGAGCTGCAGTTTTGGAGTTGCTCTGCCCCAGTCGTCTACACATTACAATGTGGCTCTTGTCAAAGTCAACTCAAATCTTTACTCTTGACCATTTTTTTTCTGCTTTCAACACATCAACCTCAAGGACAATATGTTCACTTGCTGCCTCCGACTTTTAAGATACCTAATGTTATTCACTTTAACTGTCAGTGGTCATTAGGTTATGAGCGATCGGTGTTCTCAGTAGGAAAGGGGGGCTTTCCTAGTATTTATCTCTGCTTGCTCTCTACACAGAGAAGGCTTCCCTTCCTCGATGTGTGCCCCTTGGAGGACGATGTCAGGGTTAATAACAGATGTTGCAGAGCTCTTCCCCCTGTACCTGTGCCAAGCAATGACTCATTCATCCAGGGCTCAGCTGCAGTGCTCCACACTCCCTGTTAGGGGCCCCGGATGGGTGAATGGAGAAGGGTTTTCCCCGATCAGTTTTTTTTTTTTTTTTTCTTTAGTTGTCTCTATAAAGCAATATATGGTCAGAAAACTGTGCGGTGAAAGGCCGGCAATGCAAATGATAAAGCAAAACAACACTCTTCCCTCTGACACACAGGGGTCCCACGCAGCAAACTTGTGGACATTTTGTTTGCCACACACCCCCTGAAGGCGTCTTTGGAAACCACCAGATGGTGATAACATTGGACATCTTTAACTGAAATTCTGGTATTGCTTCTCCCAGAGGAGAACTTTACTGCCAGTGACATAAGCCAGACTTCTGCTCTGTAATGGACAGCCCTAGTGCCCTATGGAAACCAATACTCATTCAGATGGACATCATGCTGACAACCTCTGTATTCCTAATCTTACCTTCACTTTCCTGTAAAATCATTGGGTTAAGGGCTCACGCACATAGGCATTAAGAAAAAGTGTTTTGTTTTTTTTGTATCTGAATGCAGATTTTTTTGGTTTATATATAGGCCCATGCACACAGCTGTGTAAAGATCGGTAAAATCAAGATTAAAAAAAATCTTCATCTGAGGTCAGTAATTTATGTGTGTACGCATACGAATGCATGTACATGCACAACGCATGAACATGGAAATGTAATCTTTAGCTTTAAGAAAATATTCACAGCTGATGCGGCGGGACTGCGTTAGGCGGCTATTCCAGGGCATGGGCAAGGCAAAATGCTTCCTTCTCCTATGTGTGCGGTTTACACCGCTGCATTCCAATGGTATGTGGGCATGGGGAAAAAGCACTGCATGCACTCAGTGCCTGGACAAGGCCATCTAGAGCCCAGGGCAAACATGCCAAAAGGCCCCCCCAAGATGTATGAGCATTACCTACATGCTTCCCTTCTAAGCATAAATTCCCCCTCCCCCTAGTACAAATCCACCCCCTTGCTCAAAATCCTCCCATGCCTAATTCTTTCTCTCCCCATATGCCCCCATCACAAGTCCTTCCCCCTCCAAGCACAAATCCTTTGCCCCTTTAAACTTCCCCTCCGAGCACAAACCCCCCTCCAAGCACAAATCCTACCCCCCATATTATCTTTTCTAGCACACATACTCCCTCCTAGCACAGATCATCTTCCCCCATCCCCCACCCAACACTAATTCCCTCAAATCACAGCTCCAAATCCACCTCTCCCATCACAAATTCCCCTCCCCCAATCCCCCATCCTAGCACAAATTTCCTTCCCCCCCCCCCCCCCAATCCCCCATCCTAGCACAAATTCCCCTCCCCCAATCCCCCATCCTAGCACAAATCCCCTACCCCCCCTACTATATCGACTTTTCTAGCATACATACTCCCAAGCACAAATCCTCTTCCCCCATTCCCCCTCCCCAAATCACAACTCCCCAAATTTCCCCTCCTAGAACAATTATCCTTTCAAATACCCCCTCCTTTCCCCTTAAAAATTTTCTCTTAGCACAAATCCCCCCCAAATCACAACTCCACAAATTTCCCCTCGTAGAACAATTCTTACCCCCTCAAATTCCCTCTTCCAACACAAATCCCTTCACCCAATCTCTTTGTGATGCCCCTTCCCCCACCTCACATGATATCTTGGTGCCCAGGGCAGCCGCCCCTCCTGCCCACCCCTTGTCCTGGCCCTGCGTGCACTACTTTTTCTCAGTGCAGAACAATGCAATGCAAAGCAATCTACTGCATCGCACAATGCAGCCGGAAATTGGACTTTTTTAAATATCTGTGTGACATCTCAATAAATTTGAAAGAAAAAAAAAAAAAGAGCAATGCATCAAGCTCAGGAAAAACCAGCCACTGCCCTTTGGCCTCAAGCACACAGTCAGTTTGAGGCTAAAAATGCGGTAAAAAAAAAAAAAAATCATATCGCGTTAGTGCGTTTTCTGGTTGCTGGACTCAAAACATGGACACATGGCTCAAAAAGTGCGTTTTGTATGCATTTTACATTGATTTCAATGGGAGGTGCGATTTTTGGCGTGCTTTTTAAACAGGACACCCACTGCCAACAGGTCCAGGAGCAGCAGCAGCAGAAAAAAACACTGGATGCATCTAAATGAGCTTTACCGCTGCAGGGTTAATTCATTTCAATGGCCCGCATTAATTATTTTGGCCAATGAAATTAATTCACACACAAGCGCTTCCAAGACTTAATATGTTGCACCCGTATACATGTGTCAAGCATTTTTTTTTTTTTCCTGTTAAAATGCCTATAGGAAGGGCATCGAGGAGAGCAGCCAAAAGTCCACTGTGCGTGAGGCCTTAGGGCTCAGTCACACGTATTTTCTGCATAAACCGCAAGTTCTTGCTGGCAGAGCTAGCAGAAGATCTTGCGTAAAGCACACGCCTATAGTACGTTTAGATGCGCAGTGTTTAGATGCATGCAATTCTTCTTCCGTTCCCAAAAAATTACTACACATATGTGCGCACGCTTTAACGCGCACTTTTTCATGTATGCACGTAAAATGCGCAGATTTGGGTGTGTCCTTTTTTGTGCGTGTCTAACGCAGCGCACATTTTTGCTGATGGCCGCAACTATGTATGGGCGCAGTGACTACTACAGTGCGCACACAACCTATACACTGCGCATCTAAACTAAGCGTTTTTTTCTGCCCATGTGAATGAATGGTGTGGTGCGTAGAGAGGTTGAGGACTGTCCTTGTATGCTCGACTGAAAAAGAGAGAGACAGGAAAAGGGAGGGAACAAATCGGGTTGCTGCATGCTAATATGCAGGAAAAGAGAGCAGAATGGGCAGAAAGAGGACCTCATCAGTCTCCCGCTACTCTAAATGGAAGACGATGGCCAAATACTCCAGCTCTAAGCTTTTCTTAGGCCACATAGCAGATTTCTCATGATCAATATCATATTGTGAAATGGCATGGAGCCCAGTTGGGGTCTTTTAGGGATGCGTTCCAGTTTTGTGACCATCCATTGAATACAGGCTGTGATGGAGATGACTATTTGCCTAGCTAATGTATACACACAGCTGCTTATAAAAAAGGTTGTGGTTGATGGGACCAGTCTCTGGTCTTTATTGGGAAGGGTGTAATAATCATTCATGGAGGAAAACCACCATAATAATGTCTCCTAGGCTGTACTTATTTTTTTTCTCTTTTCTTCCCGTCTTCTCAGCTGAATCATTCAAAGAATTTGCTGACCTATTGCAGGAAGTGGAACTAGAAAGGACAATGATGGTAAGACTGTTGTGCTATTTTTACTATGGTTGGGAAATGTACATACTGTAGATTAGAGTTTGCTATGTATAAGTGGGATGTGTCATTATTTTATATTATATTTATTTTGTTTTATATATTATATTTATTTTGTTTTATATATTATATTTATTATATATTAAGCCTCTTGCACACTGCACCGTGGAAAAACTCAGTACAGCATTTTTGTTTTTTTATTGAGGTAAATTGTAGCCCATTATTCACAAAGTGCCTTTGCATTGCAGGTGTGTAAATAAGTGCTGTGTATTCCTCAGTAAAAAAAAATAATAGGAAAATCTGCATTTTTGGTCAGTAATTTACGCCGCCTGCTCGTAAATGCACGTGAATACGTGCATATGAGCATAAATATTAATTTTCCCGAAGTGTATATAGTGTGGGCGCAAATGCTCAAACACGTATATACGCATAAATACACGCAAAACAATCACCTGATATTACGTTAAAAAAAAGCAGATGCTCAAAGATCAGTACCATGTGCAAGACGCCTTATATGCTGTATATTATATTTTATTTTATGCAATATATTATATTTATTCTATGTTCATTTATATTATATTTATTCTATATATTATATTTATTTTGTTTTATATATTATATTAAATAGAATATATATATATATATAAAAAAAGGATATACTGTATAGAATAAAATAAATAGAAGATATAAAATAAATAGTATATATTCTATTTTATTCTATATATTATATGATATATTTATTTTTTGAGATATATATATATATATATATATATATATATATATATATATATACCATTATGTTATAAATTCTCATTGAAAGCTGAACTCCAGGATAATTAAATATTGTCTAAATACGTTTGTCATGTGTATTCTTCCTTGAGTCTTGGTGTGCTTTGTCTCCCAGATCTGTGCAGTGATCCAGTGTGACCTTTGCTTACTGTAATGAAGACTGCTCACTGCTGCTTTCTCTCCTTGTGCAGGGTGACTGGTCTTGTCTCTGCCCCTCCTGTCGTTTTCTGCAGGCAGCCTGTGGCTGGGCCGAGCCTGCTGGGCCCCTCCCACATCTCTGCTCTCTGCATAGGCTATTTACAGCATAGTGATTGTCATTGCCACTTTTGCAAAGCGATAACTTGGTTTGTAAATGCATTTGGTGCACACTAGGTGGATTTATATCATTTTGAGGTATTGAGGAATATTTTACATGAGTCTTTGAGCTTGCAGTTCAGCTTTGACATATTGCACTCAGGTTAACAAATTATTTAAAGTGCATGCAAAGTCACTGATTACATACTGTGCATATTTACATGTTGGCTCTGATTGGCCACCTGTGTTCTAGCAACCAAGGACATCAGGTGGTAGGTGCTACCTGTGTCCAAGGTTACTAGAAGGCAAAAGCCTCCTTTGTCCTAGCACCCAAGGATGCTAGCAGAAGAGGAACTGCATGTGTCTTGGTAACCATGGATGCTAGAGTGCAGTGGCCGCCTGTGTCCTAGCGACCAATGACACCAGGTGACAGGGGCCACCTGTGTCCTATCAGCCAAGGACACTAGGGGGCAAGAGCCTCCTATGTCCTAACAACCAAGGATGATAGGCAGCAGGAGCTGCCTACATCTTAGTAACCGAGGATGCTTGGGTGCATTATCTGCCTATGTCTTAGCAACAAGGAATACTAGGTGGCAATAGCTGCCTGCGTCCTAGCAATCAAGGTTCTATTAATATTTTGTAATCCGCAGCACCTGCTACACTTTGTTGTTACTTACATGTCTTCCGGCAATGGTCAGAAGGGTTTGTGTGTTGAACTGGCCAGCTTTTACCAGCCAGATGCTGCATTTTTCATTTTGAAATGGTTATGTTAGTCTAAATGAACCTTACAGCCAATGCATTTTGGGAGGTTCAAAAAGGTCCCCATTTCATCAGGGTTCAGTGGATACTGCAAGAGATGTGTTCTGGGTAATTAATCTGGAATGGTCATTAGGGAATAGGTCCAGTGTATTGCAATAGAAAATGCCTGCTCTATTTTTTCTAGGTTATTGCAGCAATCTTCTAGGATTTTGTTTAGACTAGTCACATAGAATTCACACATTCCCTACCAAAAAGATGTTTTAACGCACATCAATGCAGGCAAGTACAGAGGTAAGCCATTGCTTTAAATGGTTCTAGTTCATACCTGTGTGATCCATTGACATGTTTTTTAATGCGAAGATGTGCATTATATAGATGACAATGGCAGCACTAAAAAGCACACGATTGTTGATAAAACACATTAAAACAGGTTTATATACTGCCTAAAACATGCATTCAGTCGATCAAAAGTGTTTTCTGTCTGATTTTGTATGTTTTCGGGGTTTTTTTTTTTTCCACCACAGCTTCAAAACGCAGACAACATCCTGATAAAACCCCTGGAGACTTTCCGCAAGGATCAAATTGGACTCACTAAGGTACTTCCACATCCTGTCTGCAAGCTCAGGAACCACCCGTACAGGCAAAGCTGTAAACACAGACACTAGTTTTTTAGTTGGGACTCACTTTACAAAAGGAGAAGCCAAGAAAAAAAAAAAACGGAGTTTCAGAATAAGAGTTCAGACTTGTAAAGAGATACATTTTATGACCAAAAGTTTGAGGACTCCTGACCAGCACACATACTATATGGCCAAAAGTATGAGGACCCCCTCTAAATGATTGAGTTCTGGTGTTTCCAGTGAAGGGCACTGGTAATACTCCAGCACACAAAGACATTTTAGACCTTTGTCCTCTTCCAACCTTGTGGCAACAATTTGGTGAAGGCTCTTTTCTTTTCCAGCATGACTGTACACAAAGCCAACGCTATAAAGAAATGGTTTCACCAGTTTGTCAAGGCCAGTTGAGTTCCTCTACAACCAGAGTCCTGAGGAACTCTTGTCCTGACTTCCAGCCAGTCCTGAGGAGCTCTAGTCCTGATCTTCACCCTAATGAACACCCCAGGCGTGAATTGCAATGCCAATTGTGAGCCAGGTCTTCTCCAAGATCAGTACCTGAACTTAAAACAGAGCACAAATTCCCACAGACACCCTCCAAAATCTTATGGAAAGTCTTTCCATAAGAGCAGAAGCTGGTATGATCACATGAGGACTAACTCCTTATCAATAGCCATGTTTTTAGAATGGGATGTCCAACATGCTCATAAAGGTATAATGGGCCTATTGTGTATGTCCTATTGGACATCTATCACAAAATTGTCACCATCTCTTAACCCTTTCACTACCCCTACACTATGCCTATTTGTAAAAAAAACAGCTCTGTAAAGACATGGTTTAACCAGTTGGATGTGGAGGAACTTGAGTGGTCTGCATATAGCCCTGACCTCAACCTTGGGGACCCTGATTGTGAGTTAGGTCTTCTCATCCAGCAACAGTACTTGACCTCACAAATGGGCACAAATTGATCTGTTTGGTGTGGAGGAACTTGAATATCCAGCACAGGTCCCTGACCTCAACCCTAGGAGCACTGATTGTAAGCCAGGTCTACTCATCCAACAACAGTACTTGACCACACAAATGGGCATTAACTAATTTGTTTGGTGTGGAGGAACCTGAGTGTCCTATACAGAGCCCTGACCTCAACCCTTCTGAGCATCTTTGGGAGTAAACTGAAATTCAGGCTGTAGATCAAGTCTTCTGGACACATTCTAAAATCTTGTGGAAAGCCTTTCCAGACAAGTGGAGGTTGCCAAAGCCTCAAAGAGGGGCCAACTCCATATTAATTTTCTTTTTTTTTATTGGGATGTCCAACAAGCTTTTATAAGTGTTGGTTAGGTGTCCACCAACATTTGGCCATATAGTATATGTTGAGTTTCCTGGAAAAAAATATAAATTGGAATCCAAAGCTTTTCTGGAAGAACACTAAGATTCAGTGACTGATTGCAGGAAAGAAGTATATTGTTGTTTGCAACCAACAAGATATTGGTTTACGTTGTCAGCAAAAAGGACATCTGATATCTGATTGGTTGCGAAGCACAATTTTAGGCTGTAGCCATTTTTTAATTAGCAGCTGTTTATTGATCTGCTTGTTGAATTGTAATGAGTAACAATATTAGATTTCACATGCAATGGAATACCTTTTGTTGTTCGGACATTTCGTTATGTTCCTTTATGATGTTTCTTATGTATGGGCAGATATCTATAAGTGAAATAAACAGCTGTTGCTTACAAAGCAAATGTTGCAGAGAGCATAGCTGGTCATACACTGCTTGACTTTCTTCTGGAATCGGTCAAAATTCGAGCCATTGATGACCGTGTCATTACCACCCTACTCAACAAAAGTTGATTGAAAACTTGAAGGAGCTGGGTGGAGAATTGTTAGCCAAACAGTAACTGCATGCTGTCAGTCACTCTTCAGGTATTCAGACTGCCATGGGTGCTGTGGCTGTCAGAATACCGTAGTGGCGGGGGAGATTCCATTATTAACACCAACCTTTTCACCACATGGGAACCCTTGGAACTGATATCCGGTCCTAGGGATCTCCCTTTAAAATTATTAGACCTACTGCTCATGGTGCATCAGTTTGATCAGTAAGCTGTGGAGATTTGTAAATAAAAAAAATAAAGACTGGGTTGCCTAATAACCATGAAATGAAAAAAATAATATTAATGGCCATAAAAACATAGATGATAAATACTGTAGTAACCCTTAAATAGGTGGGCAATGTGGATGTGAACCATTACATTGGTGGTCGGTGCAGAAGTAATCCCTTACATTGGTGGTCAGCAAAGAAGTGAACCATTAAATTGGTGGTCAGTGTAGAGGAGACCCCTTATATTGGTAGTAAGAGTAGAAGAGACCCATTAAATTGGTGTTCAGTGTAGTGGTGACCCAAAAAAATTGGTAGTCAGTGTAGAGGTGACTCTTTAATTGGTAGTCAAAGTAGAAGAGGCTCAATAAATTGGTGGTCAGTGTACAGGTGACCAGGTAAGGAGATATGTCTTATTAACTGTCATATATTTTGTGTAATGCCTCCATTTCTAGATGTGTGAACAGTTAGAAAACAAAAGAAAAGTTACAAGCAAAACTGAGAATAGTTTTCATTTCACTGTAAATGGAACTGCCTTTATATGGTATCCCTCAGCTATTTGGAGTTTCTGTTCTTCATGTAACTATATTGATAAGAATGGAATGTTTCATTGGTCATCCTAAGATTAAGCAATGCCTACTGAGTTGTGAATAACCATTCTTGTCTTGCATTAAACTTTCAGAGATTTAGCTTGCACACTTCGGTGCCTGGAGCTTTATTTCTCCCAGGCCAGAGAGTGAAAATATCAAGTACAGAGGCTACAGACATAGGCTTATTCCTGTCAGACCCCTTATATTTATATTCCGAGTAGAAGAGACGCATTAAATTGGTGTGCAGTGTAGAGGTGACCCATAAAAATTGGTGGTCAGTATAGAGGTGACTCCTTACATTAGTAGTCAAAGTAGAAGAGGCTCATTAAATTGGTGGTCAGTGTAGTATATTTATAGTTAATGTGCAAGTGACCCCTTGGTCACTTGGACCCCTTGAAGAACAGTGTGTAGAAGTGGACCCTTACATTGGTGGTCATTGTAAGCAGAAGATCAATCTGCCATTGCTCTCATCACCAGGAACCATTGGCAAGCTCTAGAGGAATCCTAGGGATCCATAGAACTCTGGTTGAAAGAGACTGATCTAAACTGTTTAGCATGGATGGAGGAAACTGTTCAGATTCGCAGGCTGAACATGAGAAATCTAAACATAAATGGCATGCTTATCTTCATATTTGGTGCAAGGAGGTCTGAAGCAGTGGTCCATTGTTAGATTAAATACTGAAAACCACATTAAAATATATCTAAACCCAATCACTAAATTCTTGTGTAAGCTTTAACATGTTATATAGTTTTGAAAGTTGTTGTAACTCTGTATCTGTAGCTTTCAATAAAATAATCCCTGGTGATTCTGGTATTAGGGATGCACCGATACCGCTTTTTTAAGTATTATTATAAGTACTGATACTTTCAGTCAAGTACTTGCTGATACTGAGTACCGATACTTTACAGTGTCATTTGCGTTAATGGATGGATTTGAACAAATTGCATACAGTTTCCCCACTGCTCCCGTGTGAGCCCAGGCTTGTCATGGCCTGAGTTCACACAGGAGCAGTGCGCAAAACCTCCTAACCGGTATCCATTGCTGAGTATCAGTGGTAGGAGAGGAGAGCAGGCGCCAGGATTTTCAAATCCCCGCCGTTTTCCTTCCTTTCCTTGCAGCGATGACAGTTCGGTCTAGACGGCATCTGATTGGTCAATTGCTGACCTTCTGCTTTCTCTCCTCTCCTACCACTGACACTCAACATGGGATGCTAGCAGGGAGGTTTCCCGCACCGTTCCTGTGTGTGCTCGCACACAGGAGCAGTGGGGAAACAGCATGCGATTTGGACATTAATCACATTCCTGTTCAAATTACACACTAATCTTTGCAGTGAAAGTTGTGTCCATTAACGCAAATCACACCACAAAGTATCGGTTAAGGTATCAGGAGTATTTGCACGAGCACTCGTGAAAATTATTTATTATTTATTTCAGGTACTTGTATAGCGCCATCAATTTACGCAGTGCTTTACATATATATTGTACATTCACATCAGTCCCTAACCCTCAAGGGGCGTACAATCTGAGGTTCCTAACTCACATTCATACATACACATACTAGGGACAATTTAGACAGGATCCAATTCACCTACCAGTATGTCTTTGAAGTGTGGGAGGAAACCGGAGTACCCGGAGGAAACCCACGCAGGCACAGGGACAACATGCAAACTCCAGGCAGGTGGTGCCGTGGTTGGGATTCGAACCAACGACCGTAGTACTGCCATGCGGAAGTGCTAACCATTTAGCCACTGTGCTGCCCATAAATACTTGGTATTCGCACCGAGACCGGTATCGGTGCATCCCTACCTGCCATGACAGCCTTTGTTCAGGCGCTTCCTGCTGTAGGGTGACAACACTCTGCGCCTGTCTCCCATTTGTGCTCCCGTGTTGTCACATGCATCCAATTGGGAGATGGGTACATAGAGGTTTATTTACTAAAGCTGGAGAATGCAAAAGCAGGCTCACTTCTGCATAGAAATCAATCCGCTTTCAGGTTTTGTTGCCAAAGCTTAATTGAACAAGCTGAGGTTAGAAATTGATTGGTTTCTATGCAAAAGTGAGCCAGAATTTGTGCTCTCCAGCTTTAGTAAATATCCCCCATAGTGTTGGTGTATGTGCATAGATCTAGACAAGGCTTTCTCAACCAGGGTTCTTCCAGAGGTTGCTAGGGGTGCTTGAGTACTGGGCAATTTCTGCCTCTCCGATAAGTTCCCACTGACATCATTGATCTTTTTAGCTGTCTGTAAGAGGGTGATTCATCCAAATGTCCATAAGTGTAAGGAGCATTCTTCCCACTGACCATCACACGAATGTATCATGAGTCATTTTTAGCAGGGGTTTCCCGAGACCGGAAAGTTACTTCAAGGGTTCCTTTGTGTTGAAAAGATTGAGATAGGCTGCGCTAGACCAACAGATGTGGGATAATGGTACTTTTGGATTTAAATTATAGTGAATCCTCCTTCAAAGGGGCTGACAAAACGTGAATGTGCAGTTTAGAACTGACTTTGTCCCGGTCCTAGGGCTGCTGCCTCACTGATAGTCTCAAAAGAGGACTTACAGTACTCAGAAGCTATGGCTTCTATGTTGAGGAGCACCCAGTGCAAAAGTTCTTGAGTAGGTTTTGGCAAAATTTTTATTGACAAAGAGTATCGAGAATCCAACGCGTTTCGGGGGAAATGCCTCCCCCTTCATTAGGGCTGAAGCAATGGGTACACTTGAACTAGTGTTGAGATGCAATTGAAGAGATTGCAATGAGCCTTGACCTGAGTTGTTACAGCTCAGATCAAGCCTCGTTATAGGCATTTTAATTGCATTGCGCAGCTAGTCCAACTGTATCTATCCCCCGCCTTGCTGAAAGGCGGGGGGGGGGGGGGTGTGGATAATTCCCCTGAAACATGTTGGATTCTCTCAATACTCTTTCTCAATAAGTATTTACACAAACTTTTCAAGTGTCTTGAACTTTTGTATTGGGTGCTCCTCAACACTCATCCAAAAGGAACAGAGTGTTGTCAGTCTATAACCACCCTCAATAAGGACCTTCATGGCAGGACCACCAGGCATTATTTTGCGAAATCTGCAGATTTAGAATGATTGAGAATTACTTTTAAAAAGGCATGAACATGTTAGAACGTAAATAAGATTTTATCGATGGGGTTTAAAACTACATTACATACGTTATTGGCAAACAAGGATAACTTCTGGATTTTGTAAGAACTTTGGGCTAGAAATTGTAGCATCTCAACCAGACCCCCTGCAAGCCGCCTCCTGCTATATAGTGACGATCAGCTGTATCCAAGTTAGCCATGTGAACCTGATTATCCTTTTAGTCTGATTTTCATAAGTAATAGGAAGATTATTTAAGCATGATCCCTGGGAACTTTGCCCCGAATGCAGGACTGAATGTGCTTGTTGGTGGAAGTTTGGTAGATCTTGTGTCCTTAATTGGGATATAGTTCTAGACCAGAAGCATAGGCAAGGTGGGGGGAGAGTCATGTGCTCTAGTGAGGGGCTGGATCCTTTCTTCATGGCGGCTGCCAGAACGAGCGAGCTGGGAGTAAACCTGAGCCAAAAAATGCTGGAAACGGCACAAGATCTGCTCCCACCATCTCCTGCTCCATAACCCGTTCACTTCCAGGAGCACAATGAATGGTCCCTGTGCTGGGAGCGAAGGATTTTCTTCACCTGCACTGGTTTCATGATAAGCCATTTAAATCTTTTCTTTTTATGGGATCAAAGAATGACCTTCAGCTGACATTCTTATTAGTTAAATCAGTCATCATTCGTTATGCAGCATCAAAGGGATACTAATATAGAGATACTGTGCTTCACATATCATACTGGAGATAATGAAAAAAGGAAGTCTGGTCTTTAACCACTTGCTGTCTGGTGTATGTAGATAGACCTCCTGTCAGCAAGTGGCTATTACAAGATCATGACTGCAGCTGTAGGCATTTTAGCGGCTTTCTGCCTGCATTTCCATCTCTTCCTTGTAGGTTTAGGCCACATGCATACAGGGCGTTCTTGCAGCCACTTTTAGGGGTTTCAGACGTTTCTTTTTTACAGCTTCTAAATGCCCCTCTATGTTATCCTATGTGTCCATGCACATAGACTTTTAGAAGCTTTTGATGTCAGGGGCTTTTAGGAGCTGTAAAAAAAATCCACTACCTGTGTGTCCAGGAGTAGCAATGTTTTGGCAGAAAAAAATGCTTGATGCGAGTAAACTTGCCTAAATGCTAGGCACGTTTAGCTCTTGAGCATTAATTCATTTCAATGGCCAGAATAATGTATTATTCTGCCAATGAAAAGAGTTAATGCCCAAGCGCTTGACGCCTGTAAACGCACCTAAATGCTTGTAAATGCTTTAGACACTTTTCCAAGTGTCGGTGTTTTTCTGCCAAAATGCTGCTGCCAAGAGGAGAGGCGTTTTTTAAACATTTCTGTGTGCATGAGGTCTTATTGCCCAGCACATATGTGTCCTCGGAGGACTCGGGTTGTGTGCTGAGAGCGGGCTACCAGCACACTGACTGAGCTATTATGGACAGCTCCCTGTCACAGCTTCTTATTGGGCTCCTGATCACGTGACAGCTGTTGGAGCTAATGACGGCAGTAACATGGCAGAGAAGCCAAGCTGCCTCCTGGGCATTAAAGCCAGCAGGATGTGCTCCTGATCATCTTGCTGGTGTAAGAGCCAATCACAGTGATCACATGATCGAGAAGCCGCACCACCTCCTGCACATTACATGCCATGTAAAGGGCGGCCAGGGGACGGTGTTAAAGGGGTATTTCACCTTTACCAAAAAAATGCAGGTAAACGACGCCTGTAGATAAACACAAATTGTGCAGCTCTGGCCATAGTGGAACAATCTCCTTTCTATAGGTATGGCCGTTTGTGCCTCCTGAAGCCTAACTAAAAAAAACTCCCAGAGGTGGTGCCCCCATTTTTCCTGGTTGCTAGGATGTTGCTAGGACACTCCCAGTTATTACTGCTCACCCCCACCATCACAGGAGTGAGCTCTTTCTCTGATTTAAACCCCCACACATGCACTTTGTTCTCCTCAATTGCATTAGTTCTGAGCTAAGCTTTGCTGTAATGGAGGATATAGGGAATTGTGTATGTCTGAAGTTTTAA
The DNA here is from genome assembly GCF_062004578.1 of Staurois parvus. Taxonomy (NCBI): domain Eukaryota; kingdom Metazoa; phylum Chordata; class Amphibia; order Anura; family Ranidae; genus Staurois; species Staurois parvus. Next base: position 1,975,568 of record NW_028317950.1, on the reverse strand, counting down.
GAGCTCACTCCTCTGATAATGAGGGTGAGCAGTAACAGCTTGGAATGTCTTAGTAATATCCTAGCAACAAGCCAGGGTAAGGGGGGGGAATAATCTCCAGGAGTTTTTCAGCCAGGCTTCAGGAGGTATGTGAATGGCCTATGCCTATAGCAAATGCATTATCCAACTTTACTTCATGATGCACAGTGTGTTTTTATCTACAGGTGCCCTTTACCCGCATAAGCTATTTTTTGGTAAAAGTTACTTTGTCTCCAATGAAAACCCATGTGACAACACAGGAGAACAGTTAATAGACAAGTAGACTGTTGTCACTCTATAACAGGAAGTGCCTAAACAAGGACCTTCATGGCAGGATCACCAGGAGTTATTTTAATATAAAAATGCAAATTTAACAATACACAAAAAGACTTAAATTTACATTAATTTACTAAAGCTAAAATTACATTTTATTGCTTGAGCTTATATATACTTTAAGGCTCTATTCGCACTAGGCTTTTTCAAATTGTGGGCAGCATCAATGCGCTTCTGCCCCACCAATTTGAAAACGTGCCGTAAAAGTGTGAAAATGCAGGGCATTTTTGCAGTGATCGCGCAGGACGCACAACGCCCCAAAAAGTTTTGGTACCTTTTTTGGGTGTCGTGTGTCCTGCGATTTTGTTTGCACGATAGCAGCACGTTTTGCTGCGCGGAAAAACGAGCTATGATCGTGGCACAAACGCCTTGCATTTTCAGGTACCATTGAAATGAATGGCACCTGAAAACGCAATTACACTTTTACAGCGCGTTTTCAAATCGCTGGCAGAAGCTCGGCGATTCCTCCCTCGATTTGCAAAGGCCTAGTGTGAATGGAGCCTAACACAAATGTTCTGATTGGGTCCACCTATCTGTTTTTCAGACGGACCTGATCTGAACGTCTTCTCTATGGAGTGGCTGATGTAGGCCAGTTTTCCTTCTGTGGTCCATTTTATGTCCGACTGCCCATAGACGAGAGTCAGCTGTGTCCGTGTCCACTCTGCATAAGTGGAGCGGACATGGACCTGTCATCTGCCTGCTCAGTGGGGCTCAGCAAACAGATCCCCCTGCTGAGCACACCAATGGCAGGCAGAGTTCATCCCATGTGAAAGGACCCAAAATGAGAATGAGGTAAGGCAATAGCACAGAGAATGAACTGTTCATTTACAGAAACATTTTACATTATTTATAATAGAGCTAACCTCCAAAATAGTTCCTATGAGTTGTTCCCTTGCAACGGGATGGGAAATCTGTCTTTGACGTCATTACATGCAATAATATCTAGCCGTTTGTATTGTACAGGTGTTTGTAATGAACTATAAACTGACCTCTTGGTGCCAATGTTCTAGGATCGGAAGAAGAAGTTTGACAGGGACAGCGAGCGGTATTACTCAGTGCTGGATAAACATCTGAATTTGTCATCCAAGAAGAAGGAGGCCCAGCTCCAAGAGGTGAGAGGCTCAGAAACGGATACAAACTCTTGGACAGAAACAGTCATAAAGCACAAATTATTACATACTGCCTGTAGCAAATAATGAAACACCCACGGAAAATGCCAGCATGAATTTAGGAGATGATTGTTTGGGCAGATCTAAATGTGCAGTTCCACATCAGTGAAATATGAGGTTGAAGAGAAGGCCACCAGGCGTGTTCAGTAGGGATGAGTGAAATTGGGGGAGTTAAAGCAAATTTGGGAACTGCATTTGTGTCAACAAAGAAGGCCAGCCATTGTATTGCACTTTGGAACCCTAAAACACTTTACTCACCCTTGATTAGTAGTTTGTAGGTCCTTTTGAACTTGCTCTGAAAGTCTTGAGGGGAAGATGACGTGACCTTTGGGGGAGTCCCACCTAGTACTTGGATGGACCTGGTCTCATCAGATCTCCTGAATAATGGGGTCCACCTACTTTCAGACAGGGATACCACAAGTACCCCAGTCCCCATCAGGCACTAAAGAACCCTAAAGCACTTTACTCACCCCTGACTAGTCGTGTGTAGGTCTTTTGACTTGAATTATAAAAGGTGCAGCGCTAGGTCTTTTGAATTGACCTGAACATCTTGAAGGGAAGGCACGTAGCCTTATGGTCAGGGTCTCCTCCCATGGGGTCCCCCTTTGGGGTAGCCCCACCTAGTTTTTGGGTGGACCTTGTCTCAGCTGATCCCCTGCAGAATGAGGTCCACCTGGTTTCAGCCAAAGGGAACACAAATACACCAATCCCCATAATGCACTTAAGAAACCTAAAGCCCTGTACTCACACCTGATTAGTAGGGTGTAGGTCTTCCTTTAGGGGAACACCACCTAGTACTTGGGTGAACCTTGTCTCAGCAGATCCCCTGAAGAGTGGGGTTAACCTGGTTTCAGCAAGGGGGACCACAAGTACCCAAGTCCCCGTCAGGAGTCTAGCGCCCTGGGGCATGAGGGCCAGGAACCTTTCTCTTTAGAGGAGTACCATGTGTACACCCTTTGCACTTTTTTGTGTGGTTCACTTTTTGTTTGCTCACTTTTTTTTTTTATTGCACCTTGTGTTTTTGTTTTGAGTGTTCACACCACACTGCGGGGAAGAAAAAAATTGAGTCAGTGAGGAAGGCAAGATTAAAGTATATTCAAAGCCAAATGTCACAGTCAGGGATCAGACTTGGACGGGGTAGCTATAGCAGTAGAGAGACTCCCACTGAGCAGCTTGATAAGTGAACAAGTGGGTCACCCTGGCAGATGACATAGGCGTACCTGAGGTGCAGGGTCTAAGCACTAACCGGTAATCACCAGAGCTCTCGATGGTGGAGATGGGTTTTGCTGTGTGTTAGTACCAGGTCGCGGTCCTCAGGATCAGGAGGTGAGAAAGCCAGGGCCCAGTAGCAGATATAGCAGGTAGGAATCAAACAGAAGCTTAATCAGTAAACAAGCCAAAGGTTGTTAACAAGTGGTTGAAGGTAAGGATCAAGCAGAAGCGCAGATGAGGACAAGCCAAAGGTTGATAACGAGTGGTAGTGAAGATGCCGACGATTGCAGGAGTGACAAAAACGGGATGTTGGCTGGCAAGAGCAAAATAATCTGTCAAAAAGGAAGTGCAGAGACATGACTTAAATCAGGAAGTTCATGAGAGGAACAAAGAGTTCAAGGTTCCTGAGAAGCAAGACATAAGGTTGTCTAAGCAATGAGGCAGGGAGCTGTCCAGCGTCTCAGATAGCTCAGCGAGGGCGACTTGTTATATATACAACCCAAGGACAGCAAGTGGTTAAAAGGAACCTGTCATGTGAAATAATAAAAAACTGTATTCACCACAGTATACAGTAAATTATTTAATAATGTTCCTATTATCATAGCTGCCTTCAGTTCTTTTTATGGTATTTATGTAATTGTGGCTTTTGAAAAGGGTATATAGACCAATCAGACAATATTCCAAATGGCTAACCTGTTGACTTGGACTTTATTGGGGTATGGGGACCATTATTTTGTAGTCGTGTCGTTTATGAATGTGTATATATATGTTCCTCCCAGGCCGATGTTTTGGTGGACAAAGAAAAGCAGAACGTCTATGAATCTTCACTGGAGTATGTCTACCAGATCCAGGAGGTGCAGGAGAGCAAGAAGTTTAGCATTGTAGAGCCGGTAAGGACCATTGCGCCTGTTTTTCAAGAGTAAACAAAGTCCATACTATTCAGATTAATAGCATCCCAATCTGTCACATCAGACTCACCTGGTGATCCTGCCATAGTGCTTGTAATAGCCACACTTCTGCAATGGTGACAATGCTGTAACTTACACTGAAAGCCCAAACGTATATGGACACGCCTTGAAATGACTGAGCTCAGGTGTTTCCAGTGAAGGGAGCTATTAATTCTACATACAGTGACACATTAGACCTCTATGCGCTTCCAACCTTCTGGTAAGTTTGGTGAAGACCCTTTTCTGTTCCATCATTACTGTACCCGTGTACAAAGCCAGCTCCATGAAGATCTGGTGTGGAAAAACTCACATGATCTGCACTAAAATTGGCTATTATATTGTGTTTATTTTGTGCACTAAAATTAATTTGAGTATATTTTTCTACTAAAAAAAAATGGACATATTTGACAACAGTACATTTTATTCTCCAGGGTCTCAGAGTCTGCTTTCGGTGAATATATGTAATGTTTCGGGAGCTTTACGTAATCTTCAGGCCTAAAATGTGCATTTTAACATATGTAAAACAATAAAATAAAAGGTTAATATCGCTTAGAAGACCACGGTCAGATATTGTAGGGGTGATTGGCTTACTGTACACCAGTGTTTTATTTCCAGAGCCCAGTTAAATTTTCTGTTATGTCAATTTGTGTCTTCTCTTAGGTCCTGGCCTTCTTGCATTGTCTTTTCACTTCCAACAGCCTCACATTTGAGTTGACACAGGATTTCCTACCCTACAAGCAACAGCTGCAGCTGAGCCTTCAAAATGTAAGTCTGCTATAGTGTACCAGTGCGGAAATTTACTAAGAGCCGGCATTGTGGGTCCAATTCCAAGGTCAAATATTCAGTATACATCTTACAAATATTCTGCACGGGTGGTCATAGGTGACATCACAACTTCTGTTTAACCCTATCGTGACTAGAGGTCACTAAAGCTAAAATGTTTACACTACATTTCTCAGTGGCAGTATGTATCTATTAACCATTTCAATACCGGGCAATTTTACACCTTCCTGCCCAGGCCATTTTTCAGATTTCAGCACTCTCACACTTTGAATGACAATTGCACGGTCATACAGCATTGTACCCAAACTAAAGTTTTATTATTTTCTTCACACAGCTAGAGCTTTCTTTTGGTGGTATTTAATCACCGCTGGGGTTTTTATTTTTTGCTAAATTAACAAAAAAAAACCAAAAATTTTGAAGAAAAAACACGTTTTTCTTTCTGTTATAAAAGTTTGCAAATAAATAATTATTCTTCATAAATTTAGGCCAAGATGTATTCTGCTACATGTCTTTGGTGAAAATAACCCAAATTAGGATGTATTATTTAGTTTGTAGGAAAGTTATCGAGTTCACAAACTACGGTATAGATCTGAAAATTGATCAATCCTGAAGTACTGACAGCCAATCTAATTTCTTGAGGTCCAAGAATGTCAGAACAGCAAAGATATCCCCCAAATGACCCCTTTTTGCAAAGTAGACAGTCTGACGTACTTCATAACAGGCATGACGAGTTTTTTGAAGTTGTGTTTTTTTTTTTTCATAATTTTTCGGAAAATGAAAAAATTAAAAAAATTATTACTTTTTTTTTACATACTGTCACCAGTGCAGTACAGCGTCATCATATAACTGGCATGGCGATGATCAGGGACACTGACTGGTGACAGCACGAAAAAAAAATATATATATAATTTTTTTTAATTTTTTTTTTATTAATTTTTTATTATTTTTTTTTAAAGATATTTTTCATATTTCACTATGACCAAAGTAGTATGTTACCATCGTAACATTGTACGACTTTGGGGAAGTGATCAGTATTTTTTTATTTTTTTTTTTACACAATTTGCTTATAGCAAAGAATTACTTTGTTATAAGCAAGCATTTACCTGAATGACATCGATTCATTCAGGGTTTTTTTTTTTTTTTGTGCTTAGCTGTGATTTGGCCACAGCTAATCACATGACATGTGCATGTGATCTCTGTGACCATTCACAGCTAGACACTAGTATACAATGGATGGCATGAATGAAGCCATCCATTGTATACAACCGTCATGTGACCTGCTGTGATTGGTCACCAGCAGGTCACATGGTACCGGCAACGGGGGCCGGTACTCGGATCTGTCATCGGCCGTGTCCGAGGTACACGGCCGGTGACAGATCGCGCCGCTGCGAGGCTCTGCAAGCGCGCGAACTGCGCATGCCCAGGAGTATGCCATATGGCGTCCTCCCGGAAAGCTAAAGCATTTTGCCGGTCGCCAAACGGCTATTGGCCAGGTGGCTAATGGTTAAAGTGTATTTAAACCCAAGAACAAAAATGTCATATATTGCAGCTTACCAGTCCTTAGATGTCGTGGCTGTATTAATTTTTAAATTTCAGACTTCTTCTTTTTTCTACATTGTAGTATTGCAGTACCATGCGTTTTGGTGATGTGCATTTTTGAAAAGTGGTGCAAGCACTTTTAGGGCTCGTTTACACTTGCTTTGTTAAAGCATCATGCATTTTTTTAGGATTTACACTCACCGATTGCACTAACACTGGAGCACCCGTATGAGGAGAAAATTATTGTGTTACTCTTGCCATTAGCATGTATGATGGTACTATATGGACATTTATGTTTCACATTTGATTTATAACAAATGCGAATGGTACACTGAGCACTTGTTGTATAGGGACCCACTTTCTTTTTTTGTGCATATCACACTTGAATATTGGGGATTGGTCCCAGTGAGGGACAGGTTTAAGTCACGCGTTTGGGTCCTATTGGACCGCATGTTTTTCTTCTGCACCTTTTATCACCTAATAGATCCTGGCAGTTCTTACGCACCTGTAAGTTTTTTATAACTGTATAAGCGGTTATGTTTATTGATCTGTATCCACTGATTTTATAATTATATGTATGTGTAAAAATAGCGCTGCACCATTCTGTTTATTATATTACATTGCCCTGATTTAGGTATAGGATAGGGTGTTTGCTGCTTATATCATTATTCCTTCACTCTCAGCAGCGCAGGAGGATCTCCACGTACTGGACTGTAAGGTAACCACTTTATTTAGAGAGAGGCACTTTGATTGGCGTTCAGAGCGCGTTAAAAAAAGAGTGTCCAATGCCACATTTTGAAGCAAGTGTAAACTAGCCCTTACAGTGTTCTGTTGTGATTTGCAGCCCATTAAAATGAATGGGCTGTAAAATCACACCTTACGGGAACGAGTAGGAATCGCACAGGAGCACGCAGACCAAATTTCTGTGCAATTTAGGTGTGAGCCTGGGTTCACACTGATGCGGTGCGGAATTTGCACCGGCTTCTGTGCGAATTCCGCACCACATCACAATCGCACCCCGTTCATGCGAACCGCTGCGGGTGTATATGTTACCTTAACAACACCCCGAAATCGATCCGCAAAGTGCGGTGCGATGTGCAGGATCGGATCATATAGGTGTGAATACCCATGCGATCTGATTCTAGTACAGACCAAAAAAAGGGTCCTGGACCATTTTGGTGCAGAAATGGTGTGATTTGAGCCATACAGAATTTGCATGTGATTTGCACAGGAATGTGGTGCGGTTCCTGTGCGAATCACATGCGATATGATGCACCGCGCAAGTGTGAACCCAGGCTTAACCAGCTCTTAAGTTCACTCGGTGATCCTGCCAATAGCACACACTGTCCTAGAATGACAATGTTTATTCCCCTTTATTTACAAAGAAACCGTTTTGCTGCCCTGATTTGGATTACAAACCCCTCCCTCGTCACCGTAACGTAGCAAGAAGATGTAAAACCCCCTTGCGTTTCTAAGAAATGCAGGAATTACAGATTACTACTGTGCTGCAGTCATGACATTCTAACACTGATACTACGTCCTTGTCTGGGTGGCACTATGGCTTAGGTCACACTGGCAGCGGCGGCAGTATCTGGTGTAAAAGAGGCCTTCAAGTTTTTTATAAGGTTTTTCCATTGAACCTTGCTCACAAGATATACATGGAGCTAGAAGGAATGAATCATCATGCTATGCTAGCATTCTCAGCGCTTGTCTTTTTCCACAGACTCGAAACCACTTCAGTAGTACCCGAGAAGAAATGGAAGATTTGAAGAAGAGGATGACTGATGCTCCTATGGTGTGCAAGCTGAAAGGCCAGAGCACAATCGAAGGATACTTGTATTCCCAAGAAAAAAGTAATGTGCATTTTCAGCTGCTGGGGGGGGGGGGGGGACACCGTGTATTTCCTGCTGTACACAGTTTAACATGAACCTGTGGCCAGGCTATTGACATTCAATGCTTTACATATTCTTACCATGCAGTAATTGAGATTTAACGGTGTGTTTAGCTGTTGAGTGACTGCTTGGAAGGGGGAGCTGAGCTGCTGAGTTCCTGCTGGGAGGAGGGAGACAGGGAAGATGTGCTGCTACTCATTGCTCGGAGGGGGAGCGGGGGAAGCTGAGCTCTTGAGTGACTGCTGGGAAGGGGAAGACGGGCTATCTGAGCTGCTGAGTTACTGCTGAGAGGAGGGAGAAAGGGAAGATGTGTTACTAATCACTGCTGGGAGGGGGAGAAGGGGACGCTGAGCTGCTGAGTGCCTGCTGGGAGGAGGTAGAAAGGGAACATATTCTTCTAGTCACTGCTCAAAGGGGAGCAGGGGAAGCTGAGCTGTCAAGTGATTGCTGGGAAAGGGGGAGCTGAACTGCTGAGTCCCTGCTGGGAGGAGGGAGACAGGGGAGCTGTGTTGTTGAGCCACTGCTGGGGACAAAAGGCTTAGCTGCTGAGTCACTTCTGGGAGGAGGGAACAGAGGAACTGTGCTGCTGAGTCACAGCTGGGAGGAGGGAGCAGAGGACCTGGGAGCTGAGCTACTGAGTCACTGCTGGTAGGTGGGAGCAGGTGGAGCTGAACTATGGCAGTACATGCCAGCCATCAGAAAAGAGCACAAAGGCTGCCCTCACTGACTTGAAAAAACTGATATGCACTTTCAAAGTCGATGAATGAGAAAGTGGAGAATTTATGGTAAAAATAATGGTATACAGGCTGTTTCATGAGAAGTCTATTTAGCATTCACAAGCACATACTGTAGCCCATCATACCACTGTTCAGATGCTAAAATAATATTTATCACTTTTGCCTAATTGATGTTGGTTGCCATAATGCCTTTTTGTTTTTTTTCTTTTCTCAATTTGCCAACTGAGGGAGGGATATTATGTCACTTTGCACAGGTTTAAATACATTTTTGATGATTATATATTCCACCATGCGCTCCTCCACAGGTTCAAGCATTGTCTTCCATGATTATGTATGTTATGATATGCTCCATCACATTCAACGTGCTAGTTTTACAGAATGTGGCCAAAAGTTTGTGGACACCTGACTATCATGCCTTTAGCTTGTTGGACATCCCATTGCAAAACTTAATAATATGGAGTTGACCCCCCCCCCCCCCCATTTGCATCTGTAAAAGCTTTCACTTTTCTGGGAAAGCTTTCAACAAGTTTTGTAGGGTGTCTGTGGTAATTTTTGCCCATTCGTAAGCTCAGGTACTGATGTTAGATGAGAAGACCTGGTTCGCAACTGGCATTCAAATTAATCCCAGAGGTGTTCAGTGGGATTGAGGTCAGGTACTGATGTTGAACAAGAAGACCTGATCCCAGAGATGTCCAGTAGGGTTGAGGTCAGGAACTGATGTTGAATGAGAAGACCTGATCCCAAAGGTGTTCAGTAAGGTTGAGGTCAGGTACTGATGCCGGATGAGAAGACATGATCCCAAAGGTGTTAAGTAGGGTTGAGGTCAGGTACTGCTGTTGAATAAGAAGACCTGATCCCAAATGTTTTCAGTAGGGTTGAGGTCAGGTACTGATGTTGAATGAGAAGACCTGATCCCAAAGGTGTTCAGTAGGGTTGAGGTCAGGTACTGATGTTGAAAGAAAAAATCTGATCCAAAAAGTGTTCAGTAGGGTTGAGATCAGGCTGTTGTGCAGGACACTCAAGTTCTTCCACACCAAACCGGCCAAACCATGTCTGTATGGAGCTAGATTTGTCCACAGGTTCACAGCCATATTGGAACCGAAAAGGGTCTTCACCAAACTGTTCCCTCAAGGTTGTTAGAGCACAGTTGTCTAAAATGTCTGAGTATGCTGTAGTAATAACAGGACCCTTCAATGGGGACACCTGAACTTAAACATTTGGAGGAGGGTCCACATACTTTTGGCCACATAGTAAGTGTGATGATTAGGTGTCTAGACTTTGGCCATATAGTGTAGTCTGCATACATTGCTGTCAATTCCATTGCTAAACCATACTGTCACCAAACCGGCATCAGAGGAGAATTTTCCTATTAGAATGTAAGGAATCACTGAAATCTTTATATGATCTGAATGTCTTTTTTATGGCTTCCAGGGGCCCTCGGCCTTACATGGGTGAAGTATTACTGCAAGTATGAGAAGGAAGGGAAGAGTTTAAGCTTAATTCCTGTAGAGCAAAAGCCAGGCTCTCGGCAGGTAAGTTTAAGCACTTGATGCTTTCTATGGTTATTGTTGGATAAAATGCTATTCTGAAGCATTGGTTGAATGAAAGGAATGGTTTAATAAAGGAGCTGCAATACTTTTCGTGGAGGTATGGCCCTTTTAAAAAGGCCTATGCTTGATTCAGTAAAGCACTGTGATGGTTTTGAAAGAAGAACCATCATCTGCTCCAGATTCAGGTAGTTCTTATTTCTGGCACTTTAGGAATCCATCGCTATTACTGCAAGGACAATAAGCAAACTGATGCTAATTAACCCCAACTCTGAGCTGGAATACAGAGATGCCAGTGCTCAAAATGCAGGGCATTTTTTGCTGGGAAGCTGTCATGAATGTGACAGGTTCCCGCATAGGTCTTAGGGTTGCTAGGACAAAGGTGGCCTCCAGCTACCTAGCAACCAATGTCTAATCCCTGGTGCCTCTCAGCTGCCAGCCTGAGGTTTCCCCAAGCCAGCAGCTGAATGTAAACAAACGTGCAAGGGATGTTTGCTGCAATCGCCATATTTGGATAATGACTAGAATCTCCCAGCAAGCATCTAAATGTGGCCAGGGATGCATCATTGGTTGCTATGATGCTGTCGGTTGCATCTGACAGTGTCTTAGCAGCCAGTGATGATTTACTTCTGGGGCTTAACATGCACTGAGAATAGGAGTGTCCACAATTTAGACACTGTAAGCTTGTTGTCACCACCCCCCCCCCTTCCCACTTCATTATGCCTTTAATAAATTCATAATTCATGTACTTGTCTCTGACCGGTACCTGAATTTTCCGCAGGAACTGACATTTATTGTGCAGAGGCATGACAGAATCATTAAGAGTGTCACAGACACGTTTGTACTGGACGATCACTTCACAGTAAAGGATAGCAATGTTTCTGAGCCGTGCAGGACCCCTTCATCAGGCATGTGACAGTCATGTGATACAAAGCTTTATACTGGGAAACTCCATAAAAGGGCCCAACATTTAATTGAACGATAACATCACAGCAAAGAAAAGCGACATTTTGGAGCTCCACAGGACCGTTTCATCAGGCATGTGACGATCATATGCCTGATGAAGGGGTCCTACGGGGCTCTGAAATGTCACTACTCTTTGCTGTGATGTGATTGTTCAATAAAATGTTGGGCCCTTTTATGGAGTTTCCCAGTATAAAGGTTTGTATCACTTGAGTTATATATAAGAATTTTATTGAAGTTGACAGTTCACATGTTTTATAAGTAGAGCGAACATGTTTCGGGGGAAATGCCTCCCGTCTTCATCAGGGCTGTGATGGGAGGTGTGGTCAGAACAGACCTGGAATTGGGATTCAAGCTAAGAGTATGGCCTAATTATAGAGTACTGGCATGTCCTTGAAAGCAGAAAGAGTAGAAGACACGCACGCTACCAAGTAGGAGATCCAGAAACTTTGTTATATAAATCCAGGGATAAAAACATCACAGCCCCACTAAGTCCAGAGCAGACGTTGATGCGTTTCACGCCAAGAAGCGTTTAGTCAAGTTTTCATAGCTGTGAACCACACCGGCACCTCCCAGGGGAGGGTAAAACTAGGATCAAGGTGGGCCATCCTGGAGCGTAGAGAGTATTATCTGTTTTGTGTTTTTTTTAAAGGCTAGCCCTTGCCTCAATTGCAATACATGGATCATGATTACTCCATGCTGGTAGTGTCCTGCTTGGGATTCAAAGTATGGCAGAAGTGCTAACCACTAAGACACTCTGCTATCCTTCTGAACCATCTTACAAATACCTGGTACTTCTTGGTTTGGGAAAACTTGTGACCTTCTCTTCCTCCCCGGATGCATTGTTTGGGTGTGACCATCTAATCGCCAGTCTCAAACACTGTCAAACAGAGGAGGGGAGAAGGCCATTAACCTAGTCTAGCTCTGACATTGAGCTTACTCAGGTTTTGGACTTCTGTTTCCGATGGAGGAATGGACTGGCAAGGGAAGGCACAGAAGGTACTGTACAGCGTTTTTCAAGGGGGCTTGTAACTAATGAAAGCATGGCATGGATGGGCGACAAAAAAAAGTGCTCCACAAGTTACTCTTGGATGGGCATAGAGGCATCCTGCGTGTAAAAGTTTGTCACACTTGGATTATATTTAAGAAGTTTATTGAAGTTGACTAGTCACATATGATAAGTAAATCCAACACGTTTTGGGGAAAATGCCTCCATCCTTCTTCAGACATGGGTTTGTATTGGCGCAAAATGAATGACCCCTGTAGATGTGCCAGTGCCTTACATGAAAGTTTTGTAGGTATAAAGAAGCAGCAGCAAGTCCATCCAGTTAAGGAGTTTCAGTGAAAAAGAGGAAGTCGGCACATCAAGGTGAACTTTCTGACAGAGAGAGCAAACCATCTCCAAGGAACATGTAAAATAGAAAATATAGAGGTGCCTCTGAGTGTAGACTGTTAGCAGATTTATTGGATAAAACAGGGTTAAACTCCACGTGCATTTCGTAAGATAACAACGAGCACATCAATAGTCCATAGTCCATGTGAGAGAGGTCATGAGCTCCCGCTGTAGATGCTGCTGCTCTGCTGGACCCGAGGCCAGCTGGATGGTGAAGGAGGACCAGATCAAGGGCTGGAACGCTTGGTGGAACGTAGCATGGAGCATGATGATGTCACCGGATGTGATTACGGCGCGTTTCGGAGCAATGGAGAAGATGATCGGGTGCGCTCCTTTTTCACACTTAGCTATGTACTATGAACTATTGATGTGCTCGTTTTTATCTTTCGAAATGTGAGTGGATTTTAACCCTGTTTTATCCAATAAATCTGCTAACAGTCTACACCCAGAGGCGGCTCTATATGTTCTATTTTACATCCACCCTTCTTCAGGGCTGTGATGGAAGGTGTGCTCAGAACAGAGCAGGATCCAGTATTTAGCGAATAGTGTGGCCTGTTCGATGCTGTCAAATTGTAGCGTAACAACTCGCCCTTGCCTATATTGCAATACATGGATCAAGATTACTCTGTGCCAGTATTGAACTGTGTGGGATTCAAAGTGAGGCAGAAGTGCTAACCGCTAAGAAACTGCTGTCCTTCAGAACCTTCTTAGAAATACATGGTACTTCTTGGGATGGGAAAACTTGTGACCATCTCCTCTTCCTTCCAGAATGCAGTGCTTGGGTCTGGCCAGCCAAACCCAAACACTACCAAATGGGGGAAGGGAAAAGGTCATCAATTTGGTATAAGCTCAAAAATGTCCTATACACAGGCTTTGGTTTCTGATGGAGGACCGAACTGGCGCAGATTTTCGTGTATGTGTCTGTCTGTCACAGTGGCTAAATGGTTAGCACTTCTGCCTGGCAGTACTAGGGTTGCTGGTTCGAATCCCAACCACGGCACCACCTGCCTGGAGTTTGCATGTTCTCCCTGTGCCTGCGTGGGTTTCCTCCCACTCTCCAAAGACATGCTGGTAGGTGAATTGATTCCTGTCTAAATTGGCCCTAGTATGTGTATGTATGAATCTAAGTTAGGGACCTTAGATTGTACACCCCTTGAGGGCTAGGAACTGATGTGAATGTACAATATATATGTAAAAATCGCTGCGTAAATTGACAGCGTTATAGAAGTACCTGAAATAAATATATAAATACTTTTTATATATTTTTGGTAAACAATAGGTTGCAGTGTGTGTACACAATGGCATGATGTAAGCTTGTGTAATTGTGTCTCTGTCCAGTGACACTCTAATCCTGTTTGTCTACAAGGAAAGCCTTTATGATAATCTTCCCATCGCCATCTGTCACCAGACAGGAACACGACTTCTTCACCATCTCTAGTCCTGTCCCTAGTGACGTACATTACTCACTTACTGCCCTTATCTTCTCACTGCTGCTCTGTACCTACCTTATAACTTGGCATCGGATTCCCTGTCGTCTCCATTTCTCATTTCACCTTTCTTCTTGCTGTTCCTTCATCCCGTGATCATTGCTGCTGTCTCACCCCACCGTTTTCCAATGACAGTTTACTCCAGGCATCCTCTTCCCTCTTCCTTTTAGGTGAGCCAGGAGCTGTCCCTCAAGTCTTGCATAAGAAGGAAGACGGATTCCATTGATAAGAGGTTTTGTTTTGATGTAGAGACCAATGAGAGGTGAGTACCACTGATATAAATGACACTTTGGATGTAGGCTATCATTGAACACTCTTTTTGGAAAATGCTAGTTACCCACTTCAGCTCCAGGCCATTTCCAACACTTTTTGTTTACATGTAACAGTATTTTTTACTAAAAAATGTCTTAGAACCCCAAAACATTATATATTTTTTAAAGCAGGGGCCCTAGAGAATAAATTGGTGGTTTTGGCATTTTTTTATGTCACACAGTATTTGCGCATTGCTTTTTCAAATGCAAATTTTTTTGGGGGGAATATCCACTTTTTTTATTTATTGCAAAAAAATACTGTACATAACTGTTTTTTTTTTTTTTTGGACATTATAAAAGATGATGTTATGCCGAGTAAATAGATGCCAAACATGCCATGCTTTAAAATTACGCATGCCCGTGCAACGGCGACAAACAACATAGATTTTACTATTCTTAGGCAACGTTTTAAAAGCCTGTACAGGTTGCAACTTTAAATTTACCGAGCAGGTCTAGTGCTAGAATTACCGCCCATAATCTTACTTTCGTGGCGATACCTCACATTTCTGGGGCGATCGTTTTTTGTGTTTGTGCAGGGCTGATGCATGTGTTGGCTTTTGCGAAGCACGGGGGGGGGGGGCAGAGCACTTTATTTTTTTTTTAATTTTTTTTTTAAATTTTTTTTACACTGTTGCTTTATTTTTTATTGCTGTCACAAGGAATGTAAACATCCCTTATGACAGCAATGTGTGTGTGTAGATAGATAGATAGTTGTGCTCAATAGTTTGCATACTCTGACAGAAATGGTGACATTTTGGAATTTATATGATTGATCATATCAATCCGTTTATTTAACCACTTCCATACAGGGCACTTTTACCCCCTTCCTGCCCAGGCCAATTTTCAGGTTTCAGTGCTCTCACACTTTGGGTACAATGTTGTATGACTGCGCAATTGTCATTCAAACTAAAATTTTATAATTTTCTTCACACAACTAGAGATTTTTTTTGGTGGTATTTAATCACCGCCGGGGTTTTTATTTTTTGCTAAATTAACAAAAAAAGACCAAACATTTTGGAAAAAAACACGTTTTTCTTTGTTTCTGTTATAAAAGTTTGCAAATAAATAATTATTCATAAATTTAGACCAAAATGTATTCTACTACATTTCTTTGGTGAAAATAACCCAAATTAGGATGTATTATTTAGTTTGTAGGAAAGTTATAGAGTTCACAAACTATGGTATAGATCTGAAAATTGATCAATCCTGAAGTACTGACAGCCAATCTAATTTCTTGAGGTCCAAGAATGTCAGAATAGTGCAGAAATCCCCCAAATGACCCCTTTTTGCAAAGTAGACAGTCCTACGTACTTCATAAGAGGCATGGCGAGTTTTTTGAAGTTGTAATTTTTTTGTCATTTTTTGGAAATTAAGAAATTAAAAAAATGATTTTCACTTTTTTTTTTTTACATACTGTCACCAGTGCAGTACAGCGTCATCATATAACTGTCATGGCGGTGATCAGGGACACTGACTGGTGACAGTACGAAAAAAAAAAATTTTTTTTTTTATTACCTTTTTTTCTATTTTTTTAAGATTTTTTTTTTTTTCATATTTCACTATGTCCAAAGTATTATAATGTTACCATAGTAACATTGTACTACTTTGGGAAGTGATCAGTATTTTTTTTTTTTTTTTGTACACAATTTGCTTATAGCAAAGAATTTCTTTGCTATAAGCAAGCATTTACCTGAATGAAATTGATTCATTCAGGGTTTTTTTTTTTTTTTTTTTTTTTTTTTTTTTTTTTTGTGCTTAGCTGTGATTTGGCCAGGGGCAATCACATGATTGGCCCAGCTTGTGCATGTGATCGCTGTGACCATTCACAGCTAGACACACTTGTATACAATGGATGGCATGAAAGGAAGCCATCCATTGTATACAACTGTCATGTGACCTGCTGTGATTGGTCACAGCAGGTCACATGGTACTGGCAACGGGGTCAGGACACAGATCTGTCATTGGCCGTGTCCTGGGTACAGGGCTGGTAACAGATCGCGCTGCTGCGCTGCCCTGCGTGCAGGCGCAATGCACATGCCTGGAAGGACCCATATGGCGAACACCCGGAGGGATGAGCTGTTCGCCCGGCCGCCATCTGGCTATAGGTTGGGCAGCAACTGGTTACGGATAGTGATCATATGAAGCCATTTATTATCACATAGTTCTTTGGCTCCTTTTTAAATCATAATAACAGAAATTTCCCAAATGGCCCTGATTAAAAGTTTCCATCCCCTGGAATGTTTGGCCCTGGTACAGACACACAAGGTGACACACACACATTAAAATGACAATTAAAGGTTAAATTTCCACATCTGTAGCTTTTCAAATTGAAATTGGTGTCAGTGTATAAATCGTCAATGAGTTTGTTAGCTCTCATGTGGATGCACTGAGCAGGCTGGATATTTGAGCCATGGAGAGCAGAAAAGAACTGTCAAAAGACCTGCGTAACAAGGTAATGGAATTTTAAAAAGATGGAAAAGGGTATAAAAAGAATATCCGAAACCTTGAATACGCCAGTTAGCACTGTTCGATCACTTATTAAGAAATGGAAAATTGGGGGATCTCTTGATATCAAGCCAAGGTCAGGTAGACCAAGAAGTCTTGCAGCCACAACTGCCAGAAGAATTGTTTGAGATATAAAGAAAATCGCACAGGTAACCTCAGCAGAAATAGAGGCTGCTCTGGAAAAGAGACCGTGTGGCTGTTTCAAGGAGCACAATAAGACGCTACTTAAATAAATATGAGCTGCATGGTCGAGTTGCCAGAAAGAAGCCTTTACTGCGCCAATGCCACAAAAAAGCCCAGTTACAATATGCCTGAAAACACCATGCAGCTCATTTTTGTTCAAGTATCATCGTATTGTGCTCCTTGAAACAACCACAAAGTCTTTTTCCATTGACTATTTATACAAAGACACTAATTGCAAGTTAAAAAGCCACAGATGGGGGGAAATTAACCTTTAATTGCCATTTTAACCCGTGTGTGTCACATTGTTTGTCTGCACCAAGGCGAACATTCCAGGGGATGGAAACTTTTGATCATGGTCATTTGGGTGATTTCTGTTATTATGATTTAAAAAGGAACCAAACAACTACTAAATGGCTTTATGTGATCACTATCCTTAAATAAAAGACAGATTTGTGGCAGGATCAGTCATATTTTCAATATCAATGCCAAAATTTCACAATTTCTGCCAGAGGGTGCAAAGTTTTGAACACAACTGTATATATAGGGGTCTGCTATCACATAATAACTAAGCCTTGTTATGGGAAGATTTGTAATGTCTGTCTCACTATTTCTTAAGGCTCCATTCACACTTGTGCGACTCCAAAGTCGTGCAATTTCTATTGCAACTTTGGATGGGTGTGACTTTGACTGCTGACTTTGACTGTTGCATTGATAACATTAAGATGTGAGTTTCATGCGACTTTTGAGAGTTTACATTGCTGTCTGACACTCGGGTTGCATCAACGTAGTGCAGGGACCTTTTTAAAGTCGCTTAGATTTGAAAGGCTTTCATTGTAATACATGGGCTGCGACATGTCATGTGACTTTGTGTCCAAAGTAGCACAAGTATGACTGGAACCTAAGTGAACCTGTGCAAAGCAACATGTCCCTTTTAAATTAGACCTCCATAGACCCTCTACTGACAGTCACTGGAGTCATAGCTCACACCAGATGGTGGACTCCCTGTTTGGCCACAGTGGGCGAATTTGGAAACAGTGGGCGAATTTGGAAACAGTGGGGGAGATGTACTAAAACTGGAGCACACAGAAACTGGTGCAGCTGTGCAGTAGCCAATCAGCTTCTAGCTTTAGCTTTTTTAATTCAGCTCTGACAATAAAACCTGGAAGCTGTTTGGTTTTTACGCAGAGGTGCACCAAATTCTGTGCATACCAGTTTTAATAAATCTCCCCCATTGACAGCATTGTCACCCTGAACAAGGACCTTCATGGCAGGATTACCGGGAAATACTTTAAAACCCATCTGAGGAAACTTAAAAATGATTCCCTGAAGTGGTGCTCGCTCATACTGCAAGGGGTAATTGCTCATTTAGGTCTAGGGGACTTGTTAGGTGCTTGTTAAGTACTAACCTGATCCTCTGCACTGTTGGACTGGTCCCCGCAGCGTCATTTCCCTATGATCTGGCAGTCTAAGGTCCTGATGACATCAATACCAATGTAGGGTCCGTAGCCCTGCACTGCACGTGATGACACCGAGGGACAGTCCACCGCCATAACATGGAGGAGCGCCATCTGCCAGGGGAAGAGGATCATGCAAGTCAAAGTGCTTCTCCTCTCCCCTAAATAAAACGGGCAGCTAACCCATGCAGTGCAGATGCAGCTCCATTCTAAGGGATCATTTTTACATTTCCCAGTGTTGGTCTTTAATGAAAGCTGCAGATTTAAAATGATTGGAATCTGCTTTTGAAATAACTATTAAAAGTGAATGGGATTTCAATGATTGGGTAAAATCATGCTGGAGATACTTCATGGGACATTTATATTTGCTGTGGGGTTGAGTGTGGAGGATTGTTTCCTTCTCAGATAATTCAGGTCAATGGTGGGCTTACTGCAATGGAGTTAGATCTTGCTTTGTGTGTGCTGTGAACTGGAATAATAGTGTCTGCCATCCTGTGTTTCAGACAAAGCATCATCACTTTTCAGGCCCTTTCCGAAACGAATCGCCGCCTGTGGATTGAAGCGATGGATGGGAAAGAGCCGGTGAGTATAGTTTTCTATGGTTGGAGTGACCTCTACTGCCCAATCCTAATTCTGCAACCTGCAAACCTTCACCAGCTGCACTAGAGAAATGAAGGGGACTTTATGTGCAAAACAACACCATACTACTATGTAATAAATCTTTCTAAATAAATGCCCTTAATGATGATGCACACCTTAAAGTGGAATGCCAGGGAAAAAAATGTTTGCTGTAGGCACAGGTGAAATAAGGAGGGGACACCATAAGTGTGTCTTTGAGTTGGTTTTATTTTTGCGGTGAGTTCCAGTCCACAAAGTGGTTAGACAGGGCTCTGTGTGGTCCAATTGAGTTCCTCCAAACCAAACTGGAATTTGTGCCTATATGTAAGGTTAGGGTCTAATGTTGGATGAGAAGACCTGGCTCACTATTGGTGTTCCAATTCATTTCAAAGATGTCCAGTAGGGTTGAGGTCAGCTTTCTGTGTAGGCCACTTGAGCTCCTAATCGCTACACTCATCAAACCATGTCTTTGGGAATATGTGACTATATGTGAGGTCAGGTACTGGTGTTGAATGAGAAGACCTGGCTCACGACTGGCATTCCAGTTCATCCCAAGGGTATTCAGTAGGGTTGAGGTCAGGGCTCTGTGCAGCCCACTTGAGCTCCTCTTCACCACTCTCATAAAGCCATGTCTTTGGGAATTTGTGCCTGTATGTAAGGTTAGGTTCTGATGTTGGATGAGAAGACTTGGCTCACCATTGGTGTTCCTATTCATCCCAAAGGTTTTCAGTAGGGTTGAGGTCAGGGCTCTGTGCAGGCCACTTGAGCTCTTCTTCACCACATTCATCAAACCATGTGTTTGGAAATGTTGTGAGGTCAAATACCGATGTTGGAGGAGAAGACCTGGTTCACAATCGGTTTTCCAATTCACCCCAAAGGTGCTTAGTAGGGTTGAGGTCAGGCGCTGATGTTGGATGAGAAGACCTGATCCCAAAGGTTTTCAGTATGGTTGATGTTGGGTACTGCTGTTGAATGAAAAGACCCAATCAAAAAGGTGTTCAGTGTGGTTGAGGTCAGGGCTCTGAGAAAGCATGTTCCTCCATTCCAAGCTCCTCAAACCATGTCTTTATGGAGCTGGCTTTGTAAACAGGGGCACAGCCATGCTGGAACAGAAAAGGGTCTTCACCAAACTGTTACCACAAGGTTTGAAGCTCACACTTGTCTAAAATGTCTTTGTATAATATAGTATTAACAGGACCCTTCAATGCAATCATGTTTAAGAAATCCATATATGTTTGGCCATATACTGTAGGTAGGTGAGATGGTTAGGTTTCCACATTTATTTGGCCAACACTGTAGAAAACTTTTCAGAAATGTCTCAACCAGCAGTCCTAAAGAGTACAGCTCAGAATGTCAGATCTAGCGCGTAGCTATGCTAGGGTTTTATGTAGCAGCCAACATGCCCATGTCTCATAATATTTGAAGTGGGGTTTTTTTAGTTTGTTAGATGATAATTTGGTTTTGCTGAATTCTGATGGCTCCACAAAGTATAAATACTGTATACAAAGAAATAGATTCATCTGTGTACACAAATCTTTTCATTCTCAAATCGCCATCCAGATCCAAAATGTTCCTTATTGTCTGTAACACTGTTTGCTTTTCTATGGCCAAAGTACAGCCATGATAAAGTATACTTTATGATTCTATTGAATTTTGTAGTAACTGAGCAATGGTGTAACCATAGACATGGCAGCTCAGTCAGCTGCTATGGAGCCCTGGAGTAGAAGGTATCCCTACTAGGGAAGGCAGTGTGTATGTAAGGATAACACAGATCCAGTGTTCAGTGTTCTCCCATCGGTGAGCAGATTTGCTGCCATCAGAGCTTCTGATCATACTGGCTATAAGTCTGATAATAAAGTGGTACCGAAGCCTAAGGGCTGGATCACACTGGGAATTGCACAGGAATGCACCATGCTTTCCTGTGTAATTCACATGCAGTTCTGTGCTGTGCAGTTTCAGACCATTCATTTTGAATGGGCTGAAATCGCACCGCACCAAAAATAGTGTATGAACTAATTTTGGAAACGCCCTGCAGCCAGATCTCATAGTATTTTTGTACCGTGCGATCCGGTGCAGGCAAATGCACAGCATTTGCAACCTGCGTTTGTGGTGTCATTATCTTATTATTGTGTATTAGCAATGTGGTGCAATGAATGCGGGTTTCCCGCACCGCGTTCTGGTGTGAACTGGTCCTTAAGGTTTTTTTTCAACTTAGCGCTTTCTCTACAATAAGGTAAAAAACCTTCTGTGTAGATTTTTCCTCCCCAGTTCCCCCCTTTTATACTTACCTTAGCCCAATCTTAGTCCAGTGCTATGCACAAGAGCTGCGGCTCTCTCTGCGCTCTCTTCCTGGCTCTTGCTGCTGTCAATCAAATTCTGTGATGAGGGAGTGGAGGCAGGGTGGAGACACACTGTCTATAGACAGAGACAGGGTGGCTCAGGATCGAGCTCGCATGAGTGCCTCCATAGGAAGTGGCCATGGGAACACTTGCAGCAGAAGAGGAGCCAGGAGCGCCAGCAGGGAACCTCAGAAAAGGAGGATCGGGGCTGCTCTGCGCAAAGCCATTACAAAGAGCAGGCAAGTACAACATGTTTATTTAAAAAAAACGCACAAAGATTTACAATCACTTTGACTATGACTGCTGCAGTCTTCCTGAGGCTAAAAAAAATCCCAGAGTGTCTTTTCAGAGAAAAACTATTAATCCACAAAGTTTGCATTAGGATTTCCAAGTACTTGTGCTTAGGACAACTAACCATTGTCTATCAATATAAAATTAAAATATACGTTTTTATTGACAGAAAATAGCACTTGTTGGCTGGGGTTTTGGAATGACTTAGAATTTACACCGAAGCCCTAAAATTTTATACACCAAGCGATTTGATAATGTACATTTAAAGGTAATTTCCTTCAAAGCTGCTCTTCCCTGGCAACTTCTATGGAAGTCTGGACAGTTCTCCTATACTCTACTTTGTTAGTGATTGTATAGGTTTTTTCTTTTGTTTTTTGTTTTTTTTGTTTTTTTTTTCAAATGACAAACATGTTATACTCACCTGCTCTGTGTAACGGTTTTGCACAGAGCAGCCCCGAACTTCCTCTTCTAGGGTCCCCCGCCGACGCTTCTGGCTCCTCCTGCCTTCTGAGTGCCCCCATAGCAAGCTGCTTACTATGGAAACACTTGTGCGTGCTCGCTCCCAAGCCACACTGTGGGCATCTATTGACATCCCATGCTCTATTGACACCAGTGGCTCCCTCCGCTTTCACTGAGTGCGGGATCAAAATTTGGCTTGAGTAAGGAAGGGGAGCTGCACATAAAAGGTGTTTTTTTTGTTTTGTTTTTGGTTTTGTTTGGTTTTTTTTTGTTTGTTTTTTTTTTTTTTTCCTAGGGATGTACCAATACCCTTTTTTGAACGGCAAGTACGAGTACCAATACTTTTAGTCAAGTACTCACCAATACCGAGTACAGATACTTTGCGGTGCGATTTGCATCAGTACAAAATGTATGGAAGCAAATTGCACTGCAAAGAATAGCATGTGATTTCCTGTCCAAATCGTATGCAGTTTCTCCACTGCTCCTGTGTGAACCCAGGCTTGTCATAGCCTGAGTTCACACAGGAGCAGTGCAGGAAACTTCCCTGCACCGATCCCATGCTGAGCAGAGTGGGAGAGAAGGGCGTGTGGGGATGTATACCTTGGTCGCAGATGGAGGCAGATGCTTCAGATTCTCAACTGTAGGAGAGGAGAGAAAAGTGCTGGGATTTCAAATCCCCAGACCTGTGAAGCAGCTTTCTGTCCTCTGGCCACTCAAAAGTCCTCTAGCATGAACTGTCATTCCTGCAAGGCGAGGAGAGAGAGCTGTGGGAATTTCCAGTATCGGTAGCATTTTTTACGATTACTCCTGAAAATACTTGTATTGGTGCATCAGTATTTTTTACCTTTTAAGTGAAAGTTCACTCTCTCAATCAACTTTGGCTATTTTTAACCATTATGCTGCTATTTTTAGTGAATAGATAGGAAGGTATATTATGGGCAGCACAGTGGCTAAATGGTTAGCACTTCTGCCTGGCAGTACTAGGGTCGTTGGTTTGAATTCCAACCATGGCACCACCTGCCTGGAGTTTGCATCTTCTCCCTGTGCCTGTGTGGGTTTCCTCTGGGTACTCCAGTTTTCTCCCACACTCCAAAGACATGCTGGTAGGTGAATTAGATCCTGTCTAAATTGGCCCTAGTATGTGTATGTATGAATGTGAGTTAGGGACCTTAGATTGTGCGCCCCTTGAAGGTTAGGGACTGATACGAATGCACAATATATATGTAAAGCGCTGCGTAAAACTGACAGTGCTATATAAGTACCTGAAATAAAAAAAAATGTTTACTCTCCTTTTTATTAGTTTTTGAAAAGATTGAGGTAAAAAAGAACAATGTCCACGACTGACCAAAATGTGCACACATATTCAAAGAAGGCAAACACATGCATACCCGTACATACATCGAATATACAGTAAGGCCTGCAATAACCAGAGCACTGTAGTCTGAGCATAAAAAAGAAAGAGGAAAGACAGCAATGCTCATTTTGGAAAATAACAAAATGCATATTGGGTATGGTAATGTAAGCTAGGCACACAGAAAACAATAGGGTTTCAATACACTCACCTGCCACTTTATTAGGTTCACCTGTTCAATTGCTGGGTAACACAAGTTGCTAATCAGCCAATCACATGGCAGCAGGTCAATGCATTTAGACATCTAGGCATGGTGAAGAAGACTTGCTGAAGCTCAAACTGATCATCAGAATGGGGAAGAAAGGGGTTTTAAGTGACTTTGAACGTGGGATGGTTGTTGGTTCCTGACGGGCTGATCTGAGTATTTAAAAATGTTGATCTACTGGGATTTTCATGCGCAACCATCTCTAGATACAGAGAATGGTCCGAAAAAGGAGAGGAGAATGGGCAGACTGGTTGCTGTGACATTCAGATGGTAGGGCCAGAATTTGGCGTAAACATGAAAGCATGGATCCATCCTGCCTTGTATCAACAGTTCTGGCTGGTGGTGGTGGTAGTGTAATGGTGTGGGGGAGATTTTCTTGACACTAGCAAGGTGTACCTAATAGAGTGGTCAGTGAGTGTATAATATAGAGGAGGTAGAGCCTTCATATGTAGGTGTCCATTTTTGGGGTTTGTGTGGAATGTGTCCGATTTTTGGGTTTTTTTTTCTCCACTTTTGTGTCATACCAATACAAACAAAAGAAATAAACCCGAGCATGCCAAAACATATGTATCTGCAACAATTTTCTGGGTGAAGTGGTGCATTATCTGATAGAAATGCAGGGGGAACAAGGTTTTTAGCCATGACTGTGTACAGTTGCACTGGTAAAACAAGTTGTATTAGGATATTGATTTGCTGTATCTGTTGTGTCTGTCTTTCCCAACAGATCTATCACAGTCCAATTACAAAACGTGAAGAAAGTGAGTACAATGTTTTCTTTTCTGTGTACACATGCATATAAAACACACATAAAATATTTTAACATCCATTTAAAGTGAATCTGTGACCCAGATACTGCAAATTACCAGCCAATCTATTTAGTAAATGTTGATTTTAAGATTTTTACAAAAATCCTAGCTATTCTTCTCCTGCCTCTTGTACCCTCGTTGGTTCATAACGCCCAAGTGGGTTGTATCCCTGCGAAGGAGGCAAGAGATGATACTTATAGGGCACTTAACTTGATCCACCTGGCCTACTCCAAGGACATCCTGATGTTACTAATCTTGGCTGACGCAGAGAAGGCGTTTGGGTGAATTGGGCATTTTTCAGGCAGGTTTTGAGATGTGTAGGTCTTGGACTCTACAGGTGAACTGGGATAAATGCCATTTATTCCTACTCCATGGTGACAGAGCCAGTGAAGCTCTTTCAGTGGCATTTTCCTAAGTAATGGAATAAGACAGGGCTGCTGCTTATCTCTCCAGTTTTTGTACTAGTATTGGAGCCTTTATTGTGCCGGATAAGAAAGAACCAGACATTGGAGATCTTCAGAGTTTGAGTGCCCGCCATGCAGGGCCGGTGCTAGACTATTTTGCAACCTAGGCAAGACCAGCTACTTGGACCCCCCCCACCAAACAAAAGCCCCCAAAAACTTCACCTGCAGTTCTACTTCACCCCTCCTAGCACACATCCTTTTTCCCTTCAAATTTTCCACTGTAGCTCAAATCCTCTCCCCTACATCCTTCTCCTAGCATAAATCCCCCAAATCCCTCATCCTAGCACTACCCCCTTCAAATTGCCCTTCCAAGCCCAATCCTCCCCTCTTAACACAATTTCCCCACCACAATCCCCCCTCCTAGCACATTTCCCCCTCCCCGCAATCCCCCTCCTAACACAAATCCCCCCCATTCCCCTTTCCTAGCACACAGCACCTCCCAATCCCCCTCCTAGCACAATTTCCCCCCCCCCCCCGCAATCCCCCCTCTTAACACAAATTCCCCTCTCCTAGTACACATTCTCCCCCCCCCCAGACACAATCTTCCCTCCTAGCACAACCCCCCCATCCCCCTCCTAGTACAAATTCCAGCCCCAATCCCCCCTCCTAACACAAATCCCGCCCCAGTCCCCTCTTCTACCACAAATCCCCCCCATTCCTACCCTCCCGGCACCAATCACCTTCCTTTCAATTCCCCCACCTAGCACAAACTCCCCCAAATCCCTCCTCTAGCTAAAACCCCTCCAAATGACCCTTCCCAGCATAAAATCCTCCCACCTTAACCAAATCCCCCCCTCCCTTTTAGCACAAGTCCCCCTCCCAAATCTCCTTTCTACTCTTAGCACATATCCCTTCATTCCTAGCACAAACCTCTCATCCCAGTACAAATGATTGTTACCCCCCCCCCCCCTCCTTTCATTGTGTAGTTACCCGAGCCTGTAACCTCCATTCCTCTCCCCCCAAACTTACAGGCAGGATATCAGGTAGAGTGATCCTCCATGCAGCAGATGACACAGGATCACTCTTGGATTCGGCTGTGCACAGCGGCCAGGCACAGCATCCATGGAAAGGCCTGGGGGCACAACTGAAATCTGAGGGACATAGCCCACCCCAGCACCCCCCTAGATCCGGCGATGACATCGAGTAAGGAAACCATCGGCCGTGGCTGTGCCCTAGGAGGCAGTGCGCCCTAGTTTCCCTGCCACCATGGGTATACTTGAATGATCACAACTACGGTTACACTGTGTAGCAGGCACCTCCTGTTACCCAAACATTTTTTCATTTTGTCTTGTAGGGAGCCCTAGGGGCCACGAATACTGAGGTGCTGCTATATAGAAATAGTGAGCAGAACCTGTGTCTGCCTTGTCCAGTACGCCTCCTGTGCTCCACTATTTGCCCTTCACTGTGATAGGCAGCCCTACTAGCAATGACCAAATTCGTCTGTGTGTGGTCAATCTACAATCAGATAAGCCTTGTTCAATAGACAAACAATAAAAAAAAAAGCTACCAAAAAGTGTCTTTCAGGGTGGTCCAAATGCTTCATGTATCTGTAGCCTAAGACTAAAATATGAGGGGTTCATGAATGTTGTACATTGCATTTATACTACCTTTAATTACCCGAATTTGACTTTCCTCTTGCAAGTTTTGTACAGCAGAGCTTAAAGTGAGCAAGGGAGAAGCATCAAAAGGATCCAACTAATTCATGTGCTGATGAGGAGCATGTTGATAGGAGTAGAGAGAAGAGTGACAGAGAGATGAGCTCATCACTGCATTGCTTCTCCTTCACTTTCCAGCCGCAGGCCTGGATTGGGTCTATGATGGCCTGGGCTCAGAGGAAATAAGTTGGATGATGTTGCCTGTCTTTTAACCCTGAAATCTGAGGACATTACGTGGTGAAAAAGATGGGGAAGCCACTCAACATTGAAGATTTCAATCAATAGCAAAGATGCAACCACAATTTTACAATCCTAAATATCAATCACATCTCCACCATGTGATCTTCTTATCTGATCTATCAAAATATGTTCATATTCATGAACAAAGTATCTTGGTGCTGCCAATTGATGCAAAATGATCAAAAATTTTTTACCTTGGCTGACTGACTCTGTTTGATTAAATCCGATCTAAATCGATAGAAAGGGAAGTTATTGCTATTCGATTGGTTTCTGATTCGATCATTTTGATTGAATCACGCAGCAATCAGATAATAAAATCGAAGCATGTATGGCCACTATCAGGGATCCTGTTGTTGGCAATTTGCTTTAAATGCCAAAAATGCCCGTGTGAAACTTCTATTAAAAACCAAATTAATTCATCCTGTATGATGTTTTACAATTAAACTACTTGATCAGTGTCCTGTTATCTGACCAATATTTTTCCCATGTCTAGTGGAATTGAACGAAGTTGGGTTCCGTTTTGTCCGGAAGTGCATTAATGCTGTAGAAGCTACAGGTATGTAGCTTAACTTAGACTTTTTTCCTTTTTTTTTATCAATAAATTCTGTTTATTAAAATTAGGACATAAGCTATATGACTAAAAGTTTGTGGACACCTAACCATCACACCTGTATGACCTTGTAGGCCACCCGCTTCCAAAACCATGGGCATTAATATAGAGTTCAATTAATAAAAAAAGGTTGCGCTTATTAATCACCAATTAAGATATTTAAACATCAACAACGAAAAATTGTACTATTATTTTAAATTGATCTAAATCACAAAAAAGTCCTTTGTATCAAATATAGTGTAAAACACTATATTTGATACGAATGACTATTTTGTGATTTATATCAATTTAAAATAACACAATTTTTCGTTGTTGATGTTTATCTTAATTGGTGATTAATAAGCGCAACCTTTTTTTATTAATTTATATTATATATATATATATATATATATATATATATATATATATATATATATATATATATATATATACAGTTGCAAGAAAAAGTATGTGAACCCCTTGTGATTACGTGGAGTTTTGCATGAATTGGGCATAAAATGTGCTCTGAACGTCATCTAAGTCACAACAATAAAAGAACACAGTCTGCTGAACATAATACTACACAAACATTAGATGTTGCCATGGTTTAATTGCACATAACATGTAAACATTCACAGTGCAGGGAGGAAAAAGTATGTGAACCTTTGGACTTAATAACTGGTTGACCCTCCTTTGGCAGCAATAACCTCAACCAAACGTTTCCTGTAGGTGCAGATCAGACCTGCACAACGATCTGGAGTAATTTTGGACCACTCCTCTTCACAAAACTGTTTCAGTGTAGCAATATTCTTGGGATGTCTGGTGTGAATCGTTCTCTTAAGGTCCTGCCACAGCATTTCAATCGGGTTGAGGTCAGGACTCTTG
Organism: Staurois parvus; assembly: GCF_062004578.1. NCBI lineage: Eukaryota > Metazoa > Chordata > Amphibia > Anura > Ranidae > Staurois > Staurois parvus. Next base: position 1,947,133 of record NW_028317950.1, on the reverse strand, counting down.
ACTGGGTCACTCCAGAAGGCGTATTCTGTGCTGTTGCAGCCATTGTTTTGTTGAATTACTTGTATGCTTTGGGTCATTGTCCTGTTGCATCACCCATCCTCTGCGGAGCTTCAGTTGGCGGACAGATGGTCGTACGTTTTCCTGCAAAATGTCTTGATAAACTCTGGAATTCATTTTCCCATCAATGACAACAATCCGTCCAGGCCCTGAGGCAGCAAAGCAGCCCCAAACCATGATGCTCCCTCCGCCATGTTTTACAGTGGGGATGAGGTTTTGATGTTGGTGTGCTGTGCCTTTTTTTTCTCCACACATAGTGTTGTGTGTTCTTCCCAAACAACTCAATCTTGGTTTCATCTGTCCACAGTATATTTTGCCAGTAGTGCTGTGGAACATCCAGGTGCTCTTTTGCAAACTTCAAACGTGCTGCAATATTCTTTTTGGACAGCAATGGCTTCCTCCGTGGTGTCCTCCCATGTACTCCATTCTTGTTTAATGTTTTCCTTATTGTAGATGTGTCAACAAAAATGTTAGCATGTGCCAGAGATTTCTGTAGATCTTTAGCTGACACTCTGGGATTCTTCTTTACCTCATGCAGCATTCTGCGCTGTGCTCTTGCAGTCATTTTTACAGGACGACCACGACTAGGGAGAGTAGCAACAGTGCTAAACTTTCTCCATTTGTAGACAGTCTGTCTTACCGTGGACACATGAACATCAAGGCTTTTGGAGATACTTTTGTAACCCTTTCCAGCTTCATGCAAGTCAACAATTCTTGATCGTAGGTCTTCTGAGAGCTCTTTTCTGCGTGAGGCATGGTTCACATCAGACAGTGCTTCTTGAAACCAGTAAACCCAAAACAGGTGTGTGTTTTTTAAGGGCAGGGCAGCTGTCAGCAACACATCCAATATCATCACACTGATTGGAGTCAAGGTTGGCTCACTCCTGGCTCCAATTAGCTCTGGGAGAAGTCATTAAGCTAGGGCCTCACATTCTTTTTCCTCCCTGCACTGTGAATGTTTACATGTTATGTGCAATTAAACCATGGCAAAATGTAATGTTTGTGTAGTATTATGTTCAGCAGACTGTGTTCTTCTATTGTTGTGACTTAGAGGACGTTCAGAGCACATTTTATGCCCAATTCATGCAAAACTCCACGTAATCCCAAGGGGTTCACATACTTTTTCTTGCAACTGTATGTATATATATATATATATATATATATATATATATATATATATATATATATTAATTTATTTTAAAAAAAATTCAATATGTTTTGAGTAGTTGAATATTTTTTGGCGCTGTCCATATTCTGAATATTAATATTGAGTTTCCCTTCTCTGCATCTATAACAGCCTTTATACCTCTAGGGAGGACATTCCTTAAGATTTCAGAATGTGTCTGTGAGAGGTTATGCCCATTTGTAAAGTCAAAGTTTTGGTGCCGCCTAGCAGGTCATATAAGCTTTCCCAAGGTGCAGGATCTAAGCGTCCGTTGTCTTCACCATAGCTCCTGATGGTGGAGATGGGCCGGAGACCCTAGTGATCACAGTTTACTTCACTGAAAACTTTCACCAGGTCTTGACCCTGAGGATCAGACCTACCAAGAGGAAATACCAACAGGAACTGAATGGCTACGGTGTGGAGACTGTAATCTAGGTGGCAGGCAGGAGGATAGTCAGGTCCAGGTAGGGGTCAACGCAGGCGGCAAGCCAGAGAGTAATTGAATACAGGCAAGGCTCTTGGCAGGCAGCAAACAGGAGTGTGTTCAGGTCCAGGCAGGGGTCTAAAGAAGGAATCAAGAGCGTAGTCAGATCAAGCTAGAAATGGTCAATCAATCTCACAGGTAAGTACTATAGCTCTTTGCACATGGGGAGCTGGCGATAAGACGGATCACGTTAAAGTCTGGTGCTTAAATATCCTTCCTGGTTAGAGGACATGCCTAGCGTCCCTACTGTGAACTCTGGAAGTCCCAGCGGGGATTCTGTGAGAACCATTGAAAGTCTTGGCAGGGATTTTGTGAGTACCATTGGAAGTCTTGACAGGGATTCTGTGAGTACCATTGGAAGCCTTGGCAGGGATCCTGTGAGAACCATTGGAAGTCTTGGCAAGGATCCTGTGAGTAGCATTGGAAGTGTTGCCAGGGATTCTGTGAGTACCATTGGAAGTCTTGCCAGGTATTCTGTGAGAAACATTGGAAGTGTTGACAGGGATCCTGTGAGAACCATTGGAAGTCTTGGCAGGGATTCTGTGAGTACCATTGAATCCTAGTAGGAATCCTTGTCCTTCAAGGGATTATGGAGTAGGAGTTCTGGAAGACCAGACACATTTTCTAAGAGTACCCTAGCTGTCAATTACTGACATTGGTTGAGAATACCTGGCTCACAATCAGCGTTTCAATTCATCCCAAAGTTGTTCAGTAGGGTTGAGGTCAGAAATCTGAGGGCCACTCCAGTTCCTCCACACCAAACCGATCAAACCATATCTTTATTGAGCTGCCTTTGTGCCCTAGGGCACAGTCATGGTGGAACAGAAAAGGTCCTCCCCCAAACTGTTATCACAAGGTTTGAAGAATTATCTAAAATATATTTTTATGCTGTAGAATTAAGTGACCTTACTTGGAGACATCTGAACTCCCTCAATTGGAGGGATATTTACATACTTTTGGTCATAAAACCTATCTTCTAATTTTGTCTTAAGCCACTATGTAGAATCTTAAGCGTTCAAATAAATGACCTCCTTTACTTGTTCTTTTGACATTTTTCCAAAAACTCAGACTGCTCCCCCTTTGTGTTGTGTTGTATTTTGATATCGTTTTATTTACTTGTGGATCCTTCTGATGACCTTGAATTTACTTTAAATTCCACTAACAAACCACAAGTAGAGCCTTTAAAATGTTTTTCTTTGTTGGTTCTGAGGGATTGTTGTTGGGAGGTCTCATAGCGATAAGACTTTATATAAATTCTCAGTTCTTTTGATGTGCTACAGAAAAAATGTTAACAGGTTTTTTTTTTTGGTGTGAAAAAGTTACAAAATCCGTGGAGAACTGTAGGCAAGACACACCAATCAGTCATACATACAGTATTAAAGTTAAAAAAAACATTAACCTATGTTTGCTTTTGTTTGTTTTTTTATTTTTTTAAATAATATTCCTTATATTTGTAAGCCTCTAATGGGGCCCTAAAGTGCAGGGCTTTTTTTCTCAGCAAATAGCTGCAGGTACTTCTCCGAGTCACCCTTTGTCTCCACCCCCTACCCACCTCTGAGCACTGTTTCCTGGTTCCAACTCCTACTCACCCCCTAGTACTGCCCTTTTAAATGGAAACTATTATTTTTGTGGTGCTAAGTAATTTGTATGGATTTTGTTCATGATAACAAGAAAATCAGTAACAAAGATCCCCTGCAACCAGCAACAATAGACTCCCACTAGCATCAATAGACCCTCCAGCAGCCAGCATCAATAGACCCCTCCCTGAACAGTAGACCTCTCCCAGCAATATAAAACCCCACTACCGAGAAGAGATCCCCCACCACCAACAATATACCTCCCCAGCAACAATAGACCACCCTTGCAGCAATCGATCCCTCCAGCATAATTGGATCCCCCAGCAGCCAGCAACAGTAGTCCCCCAGCACACCCCACCAGCTTACATTCAGTGCTGGAGGTGCCAGAGCTGCATTCCCCCACGTTTCTGCTGAAAAGCAGCACTGCTAAAGTATATCTAAATCCAAAAACAAAAATGTAATATAATGCAGCTTACCAGTCCTTAGATGCAGTGGCTGTATTCGATTGCCTGTATTTCAGGCTTTTTGCTTTTATTATCACCTGGTGATCCAGAGCAACATTGTCAAGACAAGTGTATAGGACACCTCCCTGAAATATGGCAGTTGGGGTGTTTTGTAGTTCACAGAGTTGAACTAGATAGGGCTGTTTGCATTGTTTGAGATAACACTGCAAAGTGCACTGGGCAGAACTGGATTTCTAGCAGGATGAACAAGCATTGTTTTTGCACTTATTGAACAGAGCTAAGAAAATGTACTAATGGTATACTTAACAGACTAAAAGAGAGAAGAGAAGTTTGTTAGGGTTTACATTAGGGTAAATTTTTCAGCCTTCCTTTCCATGGTATATTGCCAGTGCAAGCCGCTTTGTGTTCTAGTGTTACAATGCTACTTAGCAGGTCACCCTCCTTGTCTCGCTCCCATCCTAGACTCTAAATGTATGAGTTGACACATAAAAAGCCGACACATACCACTACCTCCTCTGCTGATGCTTACAAACTGAAATTCCAACAATGCTGCCCACCACATCCTTTCCCATTCATACTACATCTCTTTCTATCTTCCCTCTCTCTCTCTCCTCTCTCTTCCCTCTCTCTCTCTCCTCTCTCTTCCCCCTCTCTCTTCCCCCTCTCTCTCTTCTCTCCCCCCTCTCTCTCTCCCCCCCTCTCTCTCCCCCCCCCTCTCTCTCCCCCCCCCTCTCTCCTTCCCCCCTCTCTCTCCTTCCCCCCTCTCTCTCCTTCCCCCCTCTTTCTCTCCCCCCTCTCTCTCCTTCCCCCCTCTCTCTCCTTCCCCCCTCTCTCTCCTTCCCCCCTCTTTCTCTCCCCCCCCCTCTTTCTCTCCCCCCCCTCTTTCTCCCCCCCCTCTTTCTCTCCCCCCCCCCTCTTTCTCTCCCCCCCTCTTTCTCCCCCCCCTCTTTCTCCTCCCCCCTCTTTCTCCTCCCCCCCCCTCTTTCTCCTTCCCCCCCCTCTTTCTCCTCCCCCCTCTTTTCCCCCCCTCTCTCTTCCCCCCCTCTCTCTTCCCCCCCCTCTCTTCCCCCCCCCCTCTCTTCCCCCCCCCCTCTCTCTTCCCCCCCCTCTCTCTTCCCCCCCCCCTCTCTCTCTTCCCCCCCCCTCTCTCTCTTCCCCCCCCTCTCTCTCTTCCCCCCCTCTCTCTCTTCCCCCCCCCTCTCTCTCTTCCCCCCCCCTCTCTCTCTCCCCCCCCTCTTCCCCTCCCCCCTCTCTCTCTCCCCCTCTCCCCCCCCCTCTCTCTCTCCCCCTCTTCCCCCCCCCCTCTCTCTCTCCCCCTCTTCCCCCCCCCCCTCTTCCCTCTCTCTCTCTTCTTCCTGTTTTCCACTCACTCTGTCATCACATATACACACCTGATTCTTTTTTTCCTGGTCAGTGATGCTGATGCATATGTATTTCCTGGCTTCTCACATCCTTACTACCTCTGTGACCAAGCCCCGGTGGGTGGGGCGAAACGTGTCAAAGACTGTGCCCAGAACGGCGGCTGAGGCCATTCCTCAACATTGGATTCCTGGGACCGGTTGAGCAGCGTCCATTCCTTCACTTGCATTGGCTGACACTAGAATCGCTTGGATTCCTGTAGCTTTGCTGATACATCCACTTCAGGGGATCCCCAAGCTGGAAGGCTGGGGATGACACAGCTGTGATACACATGGCGATGGAACTTCAGTAAGCCCAGAACAATTGTGATGAGCATTAAGGACATTTAATTGATATTGTGTTTTTGAAGGTATCATTTTAATGAGTCTCAGGCTGACATAGGTAGATCACAATTTGACTTGTTCAGCAGGGAGCAGCTGAATTTTGATCCATATATGGCCATCCCTATTCGACAGAAGATGATTGTTAGATCGACTTCTGTTGACCAGGAATGTCTGGAAAATTTTTTCTTGATCAAGTGGCAGCAGCCACTGATCAATGTATTCTTACAGCGGAGGATTCCATTGACAGAATACAATGTCTTAGCCGCTACAAAGAGTGGCAACCACCCCAACCTATAACTAGCCTAAGGTGCACATGGAAGGGCAACGCACATCACAAACCAACACAGATTTCCCAGCACACTTACTAGCTAGCCTGCAAAACAACCAAATTGACCCTGTCTAATAATTTACATTAAAAACAGAGGGTTCTGTTTGCACACATTTTCAAATATATGGGTAAGCCGCAGTGCCTGTATCAAGGCTCCTCTGTTTACTGTAGTCCTAATGCTTTAATTTTCAGACAGGGTCGCTCTGGATGCCTTCAGCATCCATTGTGCATTTGTTGGGCGTCACATGCTTCCCTGTGCCTTTTAAGGAGGGGTGGGCTCCCTCCAGGCACACCTGCCCTTAATCTATCCACTGCTATATGTGGGTGTACTTGGGACTCTGAAAGTTATAGTTAGGAATGCAGTATACAGAGGAGCCTTGATGTAGGTGCTGTGGCTTATGCTATGTAGATTGCACATAGGGTGCTTTGCAGACTTCTCGTAGGGTGCTTTGCAGACTTCTCGTAGGGTGCTTTGCAGACTTCTCGTAGGGTGCTTTGATGACTTCTCGTAGGGTGCTTTGCAGACTTCTCGTAGGGTGCTTTGCAGACTTCTCGTAGGGTGCTTTGCAGACTTCTCGTAAGGTGCTTTGCAGACTTCTCGTAGGGTGCTTTGCAGACTTCTCGTAGGGTGCTTTGCAGACTTCTCGTAGGGTGCTTTGCAGACTTCTCGTAGGGTGCTTTGCAGACTTCTCGTAGGGTTCTTTGCAGACTTCTCGTAGGGTTCTTTGCAGACTTCTCGTAGGCTGCTTTGCAGACTTCTCGTAGGGCGCTTTGCAGGCTTCACGTAGGGTACTCGGCAGATTTCACGTAGTGTGCTCTGCAATCATTTCAAGGGTCAGGATGGACGGTGATGTCACCTGGAATTTGATGAGGTCATGACTGTTAGATTGTTATCATCTAAGGTCATTCATTCATCTGTTATGGTTCTCTTGTAGGAATGTCTACAGAAGGAGTGTACAGGACAGTGGGAAGCAACATCCAAGTGCAAAAGCTGCTGAATGCATTTTTCGGTAAGGTCTTCATGGCACCCCGACGGACGTATAGTTCCAAAATATCACTATAAGCACTAAATGAAGTAATCAGAATTCTTCTACTCCTCTAAATAATATACAGTATTGTGCTGCACCCCCAGAAACTTGACAGGTTGACATTTTACCATTTTCTTGCTGTTTTTCTAGATCCCAAATGTCCTGGGAATATGGACTTGCAGAGCAGTGACTGCGACATCAAGACGGTTACTAGCGCATTAAAGTTCTATCTCAGGTATCTGAGCTACAAAGCTTACAATTAATATTTAAGTGATGCTAAACGATATCTTATTTATAAAATCCATACACAGCCACTATTAATGGCCCTGTAATCTATTTTTCATAAAATCTTTATTACTGTGTTTTTCTGCCTCCTTGTGAGCTTCTGCGTGAGCTCCCAAACTTTTCCTTTTCCTCCTCCTCCTTTCCATTGCTTAGGAATGAGCAGTGCACATGAGTTCCTTCTAAGAGGATGTTAAATCACAGTAGCGAAAAGAAGGAATTTTGGAGATTTCAAGAAGGCTTAGAAGGGACTTTTTGGAGTTAAGAATACGGACGTGAAATGATTTTTCTTTTCACTTTAAAATGTAACCAAAACATATATAAAAATTAAGGTAAAAAACCTTCTGTGTTCAGTTTCCCCCTCAGCCCCCCCCCCCCCCCAATACTTATCTGAGCCCAACCTAGCGATCTGCACGAGAGCAGTGGCTCTTCAAGCTCACTCCCTTCTCAATGGCTCAGAGACAGCAGCGGGAGCCATTGCTTTCAATCATAGCAAGTGAAGAGGGATTGGGGGCAGGGCTGAGTCGCGCTCTGTGTCAGACACACAGCTGGCTCATTTGCAAACCCGCACGTGTGCCCCCTTAGAAAAGGCTTGCTATAGGGGCACTCAGCGGGGGGGGGGGAGAGCCAGGAGCACTGGAGGGGGACCTGAGAAAAGAAGGATCAGACTGCACTGTGCAAAACCATTACACAGAGCAGGTAAGTATAACATGTTTGTTATTTTAAAAAAATGTATTACCTTTTACAATCACTTTAAATTGAAATCCAAGTAGTATCAGCTCTGGGTTAGTGAATAATGAACAGCACACTTAACAGAATGTTGAATAAAAATCCTCTAATAGATACACTAAATACAGAATTGAATGTCAAACTAGTTGCTCGAATATGTGTCTGTCAACCTAACCTCCAGAAAAGCCCATCAACAATGCCACAGAAAAACAAAAATAAATATTGCAAAAGGAGAAAAAGGGAGGTAATAAAGAAATCTAAAATTAAGAAAGAGGTGGTGTATTTTGGGCCAGTGGACAATAGCATGGGGACCTGTGATTGGGGGATTGTACGCATGGCGTGGTCTAAACTTCTTTGCAAGGACCAACGTGAGTTCCTTTGATGTCAGTTCAATTTTAATATCAGTTTACAGGGAATTTTTCATGAATGAGTATCCAGGTATTAAATTCTAGGTATAATTTGTTTTACATAGTTACTGTACATTGGCCCAGCTTGGATCATTGGAACTACAGTATGTATATACAATAATTATGGGATCCCCCTTGGCAGCTGGAAATCCCTGTATAGACTCCACTACTCCAGTGATATCCACTGGTTTCCAGGTCCTGTGCCGAGCTGCTACCCTGCTGCATTCTGCACAAAGCAGAGAGGTGGGGTGGTGATGTCACATTCCCCCCCTCATTCAATCAGAGAATGCTTTGCAATCATTGAGAAAATGCAAAGCATTCTCTGAATAGCACGTGTGCTAAATGGTTGCAATTCCACATTGTGAATACAAGCGGTTGGCTGCTCAGCTTGGGACCTAGGAGCTAGTAGAAATCACTGTAGTAGAGGTGCCTAAAACCACTAGTGATTACCAGCTCCTAGAGGGATCCCACAGGTAGGGGTGGGCAGGAGGGGCAGCTGCCCTGGGCACAGCAGAGCAAGGGGACAGAGAATGGACCCAGAGCAGTAAACCTGTTCTGTGGCATGCATTGACAATGGAGGAGGGAAGTTCCGCATTCTTGCCCTCAGCGCTAGACAAACCTGTCCCAGTACTGCCCACAGGTATGGTATATACATAGCTAACATTGGTCCAAGCTGGATCCTTAGCTGGAATTCTTCTTTTGAGTATGGGTTGTGTCCCTCCCTCAAAATGTGACTGGATAGTGAAAGGGGAAGCAGCAGACTGATGATCTCATCTCTCTGTCCTTTTCTCCTATCAGCATGTTTCTTGTTAGCAAATGAGCAATGCAGCACACCAGATTGGCTGTGTATGCTACTTCTCTTACTGGGGGTTGAACTCTGCTGTATAGACACTACAAGAAGCTGTCACTGAGTCAGATGCAAGTGTTTACACTGCTTGTAATTGAATATATGGTATATTATTAATTCCTAAGATGTGATGGCTGCATTCACTTTCTTTTTTAGTCTTTCTTTCTTCTGTATTCATCTGGTGATCTGGCCAGTAAATCTGTTGTTTTTCAAAAGAACATGCTCTCCAAATGTAGCAGTTTCATGGATGAGACAAACCATTTAACACTACAATGATCCGCTTTCATTCATTTTTGTAAAACGTTTATCCCAAAAGGAAAAAAAAATGGTTTGCTGTAACTGCCCATAAAGTAATAAGCTGGGGTGTTTTGCTTCAGTTTTAGTGTATCTAAATCTGCTAGTTCATCTAACACTCCCCTCCCCTCAGACTGACAGTGCTACTGTCCAAAGGTGCCTCTTGTGTTTCTTTATCCAGAGTGTGTGTGTGTGTGTGGGGGGGGGGGGGGGGCGCTCTAATAGGAGGTGTGTTACTAGCTAGATCAACCGAGAGCAAAAATAGAAAACTAATGCAGCCACCACATCTAAGGATTGGTAAGCTGCAAAATATTACTCCTTTTTGGTTTTGGTCTTTTTACTGCTAATACAGGTGTTGTCCCTCCCCCCAGAATGTGACTGGATAGTGAAAGGAGAAGCAGCAGACTGATAATCTCGTCTCTCCGTCCTTTTTCTCCTATCAGGATGTTTCTTGTTAGCCAATGAGCAGTGAAATACACCTGATCGGCTCTGTGTGCTGCTTCTCTTACTGGCATTTGAGCTCTACTGTACAAGGGCTGCAAGAAGCTGTCACTGAGTCAGATTCAAGTACTTACCGTGCTTGTATTTAACCAGTTCACAACTGCCCTATAGCAGATTTACTGCTACAGGACGGCCACTCTGTGCAAAATCACGGGTGCATATATACGCGATTTTGCACTTCCTGATTGAGGGGGCGTACGCACTCCTGGTGCACCACTTCTGCTGTGATTAGGCACAACAGAAGCCGATCAGCACATACTGACCAATGGACAACCGCCAGCACACGCGTATTGGTGAGCAGAGAGACAGGACACAGCTCTGCCTATGTAAATCCTGTCAGCAGTCATGTGCTGGATTTTGTTTCCCTACAAGGCAGGGCGTAAAATCCAGCACATCCCTTATTAAAAACACATGAAAGTAAACACAAAATCACTGGTTAGGTACATAGTTAACCCTTTGATCGTCCTAGATGTTTAACCCCTCCCCAGCCAGTGTTATTAGTACAGTGACCGTTTGTGGGAACCAGTGACACTAATACAGTGATCAGTGCTAAAAACAAAGTGTCAGTTAGCATCAGATTGTCGCAATATCAGTCCTGCTATAGGTCACTAATCGCCATTGTGGTGTTAAGTTAACTAATCATTTTGTGGTGTTAAGTAATTTGTATGGAATTTTGTTAATGATAGCAAAAGAAAGCAGTAAAATAGACCCCTGAAGCCAACAACAATAGGTCCTCCACAGCAACATCAGACCCACTGCAACAATAGATCCCCCCACAAGTATGGGCCCCCCTACAATGATGGACTCCCTGCAACAAAATACCACCCCAAGAACAATAGATTCACCTCAGCGACAATAGACTCCCAGCAACAACAACAGATCTCCAAGCAGGCTGGATCAATAGACCTTCTAGCAGCCAGCATCAATAGACTTCTCCTTCAACAGTAGATCCTCCTAGTAGCAACTTATTCCCCCCCCCCCCCAGCAACAAAGTACCCCCTCAGTAACAATAATCCCCCAACAGCAACAATAGACTTGCCCAGCAAAAATACATCCCCCACTAGCATCAATAGACCCTCCAGCACACCCCAGAATCACTTGCCAATAACATACATTCAGTGCTGGAGGTGCTGGAACTACGTTCTGCTGAAAAAAGCCCTGCTAGTATGAAAAAAAAAAAAACAATTCCAGTATATACACCATAGTTTGTAGACACTATAACTTTTGCGCAAACCAAACAATATATGCTTTTTTTTCCCCAAAAATATTTAGCAGAATACATATTGGCCTAAATTTATGGAGAAATCAGATTTCTTTTTTTATTGGATATGTTTTATAACAGTAAGTACAAAAAGTATATTTTTTTAAATTTTCAGTCTTTTTTAGTTTATATAATTAAAAAAATTATATATATAGATAGATAGATATAGATACAATGTAAGAAAAAGAAACCCAGTGGTGATCAAATACCAGCAAAAAAGCTCTATTTAAATATAAATGTAATTTGTGTACAGTGTTGCATGACCGTGCAATTGTCAGTTAAAGTAACCGTGTCCTACAGCAAAAAAAAGGCCTGGTCATGAAGGTGTGTGTGGGGGGGGGGGGGTAAATCTTCTGGAGGGTAAGTGGTTAATTTAAATGTACTGATGTATTAAAAAATAGAGTTGCATTCCTTTATATATTTGAGTTCAGATTTTACTGTATCAAAAGTATATTGTCCTCATGTCTGCAGTAGTTTTCCTATTGGAAGTTTGATTACAAGCACAGAGGGTGTCATGACAACGGCGGTTCTCAGCATTGATTGCCTATCTGGAGTGTCCCTATAGCATTTTTATAATTAACATATCTCCATATAAACGTTTTCTTTTATTGACCAGGAATCTGTCGGAGCCTGTTATGACGTATAAGCTGCATCGGGAGCTCGTATCTGCTGCAAGTAAGTACATAAATTAAAATATCGACCAATTAGCGTGTTAGTGTCACAGCCCAATCAGAGGCAGATCATCCACAAGAAATCTCTTAAGCATAAAACGTAAATGGACTTTCTCTGTACCCCATGAACCAGTACACCAATTTTATAAAAAATACAAATTTTATAACAAAAATCACAATTTTATACAACAAATTAAAATCTTTGTTTTTAATTTGTTTTTATTTAAATTGTGATTTTTGTAATAACATTTTATTTTTTTTTCTAATTCTTTATTTAGAAAGACATTGTGCATAGACAGAATGTCAACAAACAATAAACTGCGCCAAAGATCCAAAGGCAGTATAGCGACAAATAGATGGGTTGTGAGGCACATCAGTTCACATAGTTTCTGGTAACGGGAAAATAAAATTAGTATTTTTGATGACATTGGTGGGCTGGTTCATGGGGTACGGAGAAAGTCCATTTACGTTTTATGCCTAAAGTGGTTGTAAACTCTTACATATTCCCAGTGAAGGGACTGACCTCAGGTGATACATAGAGATGAAACAAATCCTCTTGAATAAGTTATACCTGTTTACCTGAAGTCGTCTTTTCTCTACATCCATTCAAAGTCCAGAAATTATAAAGCTTGTCTGAGATTCCAGAAAAGAAAGCTGAAGCTACACTCTGCAGAGCTCAGTTCGGTTAGGAGAGCTGATTGGAAGGAATGACCCCCCTCCCCTTCACGCAACACACAGGAACAGAGCTGAGGCTGTCAATCAGCTGGAGGTCCCTCCCTTGTCACCATTTTTCCCTTGGTGTCAGGAAACCTGTCATAAGTGACTCTGCTATGCTGATAGCAGAGGAAGAAAGCAGCAGACAGAAATGACACTCAGTGCTCTTAATTGAGACAAGCACACACTATAATAGAGGGATATGCTTTGTTCGTATTTCATGTATGAGGTGTACAACCACTTTAAAAGATTTCTAGTGAAAGGCCCTCTATCCCATATGTATGAAGTTGGCACCAGCTCCATCCATATATTTGTGGATCATCCACAAGACAGCCTGGGAAGGAGCCCAGGGTGCTCTATGGATGTGGAAGGAGGTCACCTACAACCTTCTTGCTGTTGCAGTAGGCCAGTTGGTCAAAGCTGTGACTTCATCCGTTATATCATAAGAGAGGATAGACTTGCGGGCAGTTAGCGTCTAATGGGACTGTGACCTGAGATGTGACTTTTAGAATGAAAATTTGGCTATCTCTGCTGACCCCGCTGTCCGTTATTCCTTTCAGAGTCTGAAAATCTGGATTATCGTCTTGGAGCCATTCATTGCCTGGTGTACAGCCTGCCAGACAATCACCGAGAAATGCTGGAGCTCATCATACGGCACCTCTCAAGGTGAACAGAGGACATGGCTACAGTTGAACATTGGAAATTAACTTTTCATTTTCAAATATAGATTTGGAAAGGGAGGAGGACACTTCCTGTGTCTTGTTTGTGTTAGTGGAGGATTATTATACTCATTTAGCCTTGCACATCATGGAGCATGCTCCACTTTTCTCTCTGTTCTTCTCCGCTGTCTTTCTCAGTTTGACATTCTTTTCTCTTACCTCTACCATGCTACCTTCTTCTCCATCCATCATCTTCTGCCTGTCTTCTGTCCCCATTCTTGAGTCTCTGTTCCTCTGCTTGTCCGTTTCACCCCAAAAGGTGTTTTACAACTTCACTCCTTAAAGAGGAATTAAACTCTAGACTCCTAAAAAGGACAATCAGGGGGCAAAGGACTGGCCTTGCAGCTGATCTTGCCTTGTTCTGATCAGCGTCTCTCTATGGAGGCATCAGAAGATGCTTGATGCTAGTGATGCTGGAACCCTAAGGTTCTTTTTGTCTTTATTTTCTTTTTGGAACAGTTTTCTTCTAAAAAGAAAATGGCAGTAGGGTAGATATAAAAAAAATGAAGCATCTCACCATGATATTCAAGTCCCAATCGGTTTGTAAACTGTCTGTGGAATAAAGTTGTGTCTAGACTTGAATACCATGGTGTAGCACATTAATTCTAGACTCTCTCTGTATGGAGGAGGCCTTCTTGATGGAAGTGGGCATTTGCTTCCTCATTGTAGATCCTCCAGCAAGGAGAACTGTAAACAGCACAGTAGTGAAATCTACAAATATCACTCCAGATCTGGAGAGACCTGCAGTCAGAGGGAGCAGTGCCTTAGATCTAACACTGCAGATATACAGCTATGAGGATGCAGAACTGGAGTGCCTAGGCACCTTCTTGTTCCAGGAAGTGCAGTGCTACTGTATATATCAGAGTAGAAACTCCAGACAAAAGGTACATTCTCGAGATACTGCTTAGGGACAATTTACATTTCTAAATGTTCTCTCTTCACTTTTTGAGTGCATGTTCATTTTAATGTACTCCCTGTTTTTTTCCATTGTCTGGTCCATCTGTTTGCACCATTTTCTTTCAGCACTTCCTTCCTTCCCTGAGCCTTTTATGCTTCCTCAGTTTGATGTGTCCCTTGTGCTAATGTATCCTCTTAGTAGAAACTTCCTCCTCCAATCCCCCCTTACCCCGCTGCTGTAATCTTCTGGTGCAGTGGGGGTTAATACAGTCGAGGGACCTGTGGCAGGCACTCATCAAGAGTGCCCAACTATGCCTGGCCATTCCGGTCCCTTCTTCCATTTATAGAACCGTACTATAGCTTCTATGCAGGAAACCAGATCTATGAATAGAGAAGGTGGACCTTTCAACCATCCACCTGTCTTCCATTCATAGAAGCTATAGTACAGGTGGGCATAGTTGGGGCACTCTTGCTGAGTGTGTATGACAGGTCCTTCAGTTCTATTACCTTCCACTGCACCGGTGGCGGGGAGGGGGGACCGAAGGAGGAAGGATTTGACTAAACATGGAGCCAGCAGCTCAAGGGACACATCAAACTGATAGTACTAGATAGTGTCCCTTGCACTAATTAACTTTTTTTTTTTTCTAGTAAGGCTTTTAGGTGGTTATAAATGAAAATCCTTTTTTAACTTGATGCATTCTCTGCCTTAAAGTAAAAACTGTCCCACTACCTTATTTATTCCCACCTCTCCCTAATACTCACCTGAGCCCTCTCTCGATCCATCACTGTGCCCCTCTGCAGCAACACTACTCTCTCTCCCTGGTCTCACTGAAAAAATTAAGAGCTGTTGGCTCCCGCTACTGTCAATCAAATCCAATGAGGAAGGAATTTTGGGGGGGGGGGCAACGCCAAGACGCCCTTTGTGCATCTATAGATGCACGCAGCTCGAATCAGGAGAAAAAAAGAAAAAAATATCACCCCCCCCCAAAAGGGTAAAGTCCTGTGAATGGATAAAAATCTGTTAATGCAACAGCAAATGAGACCTTGGGTATTGTGTATCAAAGTTTTATTTGAATATCAAAAGAATCTAAAGAGAAAATATAAAAAAATACTCCTAAAATGCAAGGACACTGTGCTTGGTTCACCATGTCACAGACACACAAATAAAGTGCATTAAAACAATGTCACCTATTGAAATGTCATCCAGTTAGAGAATATGTGTTGCAAAAACCAGCACAGAAAAATTATCGCTTATAGAAATTCAGTCAAATAAAGTCTAGCTGGCCGTGCGACACATATATTCCCCAGGACTTAATGTAATGGTCAAATGTACAAAACCATGAATAGACAGGCGCTTACTCAATGAAACCAACATTAAACATCAAAAAACATAAGAAGCCAATATATGTGTATCAATAAAGTCACTTCCTGAAGACATAGCCCGGTGAAACGTATGTAGAAGCGTGATCCCGTCACTTCTGGGTCCTGCATGATGTCACGTTTGGCCCGTTAACACGAAGCTTGGAACGCACGCTGGAGATCCTAAGAGAGTCATGATATCTCCACATTGGCTGTTCAAGCTGGTGCCGGGGTCTGGGTCTGGACGTTCAACAGATGACATTGTTTTAATGCACTTTATTTGTGTGTCTGTGTCATGGTGAACCAAGCACAATGTCCTTGTATCTTTTCAGTAATTTTTTTCTATATTATCTTTAGAACCTTTTGATATTCAAATAAAACTTTGACACCCAATACAGTAGGTCTCGTTTGCCGTTGTAGTAACCACTTTTTACCCATCCATAGAGCTTTACCCTTTTTGTAAGGGGGTAATATTTTTTCTATATATTTTTTCTATGGTTATCACAGCAACACTTAAGGAGTGAGTAGGCCACTGTACGTATGAACAGTATCTTTACCCTCATTTTTTTCTGGTATAGTTATCGAATCGGTAGCAAGCCTGCATCTGTGCCCCCATAGAAAGCAGATTGCTATAGGGGCACACTCAGGAGGGTAGAAGCAGACCGCTGGCGGAGGACCTCAAAAAAGGAGATAGGGGGATGCTCTGTACAAATCTATTTTTTTTTTTTTTTTTAAATTTTAGGGGGGGGGGGGGAATGGAGCCCTTTACAACCAATTTGTCCCTTTTCTGGACCCTCTCCTCCTTCTGCCCAAAAATACTTATGTTTCAGTATGTACCCTCAATCCGTTGCTGTTGTCCTCTTCCACCTCATGTATGAAAGTGTCTGTTCTTCAGATCCAGACTTCCATGATGTTGCTGCAGGAACATGAACAAAGTGTCTTAGATATATAAGCAGAGTGTGGTTTGAGGTTCACCCTAGTTATTACACCCTAAAATGTTTTTTTTTTTTAGTTTGCTCACATGAATCTCATATCTTGTTGGTTCATTTTCATTTCAGAGTGTGCGAGTACAGCAAAGAGAACCTCATGTCCCCCTCTAATATGGGCGTCATTTTTGGTCCGACTCTGATGAGGGCACAGGAAGATACAGTTGCCGCAATGATGAACATTAAATTCCAAAATATTGTGGTGGAACTTCTCATAGAGCACTGCGACAAAGTAAGCAGGATCATTTCGGAAAGCCGATCTAAACCCCAAACCAAAAAAAAAAAAACTTGCTGCAGCTTACCGGTCCTTAGATGTGGTGGCTGAGTTAGTTTTCCTATTTAGGCACATTTCACTTATTGTTACATGGTGATCCTATGAATATTACCTTTGTGACTACACTTATTGTTCCATAGGGTGAGCCATGGCTAGACTTCAGACATGTCTGCCTTTTGTTCATCTCTGTTGCATGGTGGATTGATGGGACTAGTGCATAGCTTCCTGAAAACAGCACAGCATCCTTCCTCCTGTACTTCTTTATTTCAGATACTTATATAGCGCCGTCATTCACATCAGTCCCTAACCCTCAAGGGGCGTACAATCTAAGGTCCCTATCTCACATTCATACATACACATACTAGGGCCAATTTAGACAGGATCCAATTAACCTACCAGCATGTCTTTTGAGTGTGGGAGGAAACTGGAGTACCCGGAAGAAACCCAGGCAGGCACAGGGAGAACATGCAAACTCCAGGCAGGTGGTGCCGTGGCTGGGATTCGAACCAACGACCCTGGTACTGCCAGGCAGAAGTGCTAACCATTTCTTTCAAGAACCCTGATGCAAGCAGTGGGATGGCTCTCGGGAGGAGTTATGTAAATGTCTGGATGGGTGGCTGTCAGTCTGGAGAAGTGGGTGTTGCTATGTAGGCTGTATTTGCATCCAGCCCACCCTATGTACCGTCCACTAGTAACAGTCAGCCTCTGCGATTGACAGAACTGAAATCGAATAAATGAAAAGGGGCGGACCAGGGACAGTCAGGCTGCAGCGGAAAGCGCTAAATGATGCTGGGTGTCTTCCAAGCTGGAAATGAGGAGGGCACTAAGGCTTGCTGCAGCTTCTAATGCACATTGCAAGAAGCTCACAGTGTACAGTTAAATCAGAGTAAGCAATTTCAGTCCAAGAGAGGAGCCAGTACAACTTTGCAAGACTGAAGGGAAGGTTGGAGGTCAGATATGTATAAAGACAAGCACATTGCAAACTACAAAATGAAAGTAAAGGGATAAGAACAATATAAATATGCACATGCCGTGTATACTCCTTACAGGCTTTCTTATAACAACAAATCCGGTGCGGATCTGGTGCACGGGCCAAGGATTACAATGACCTGCTGACAGAACGGCCAACTTATTCCAAAAATAGCAAAAGAAAAGTCAAATATTTTCTTATGAGAGCTGATAAAATAGACTCAGAACAAACAGAGCGTCAGTTACTAGCCAAAGATTTGCTCTTAAAAAATCCTTATACTGATACAGTGGAGGCCCAGATAAAACCACCCTGGAAACCTTAGGATTGTTTAAAGCAGATCTGGAAACAGCAAGCCCCCCTCCATTCCCAATCTAACTAATCACCATGTTTGTGAAAAGGAATCCTAATCTAAAATCTTTTTCTACTTCTCTAAATCTGTGGTCACTTGACTTCAGTGTCATGATGATGTCACAGGACACAAATTGCAGCTCTGGATCCCCAGTCTCCATTCCTGGAATAGACACTGGTAAGGGTTGCAGACCTAGATGAGTAAAACAAGGGATTTTCAAAGTTTTAATAAGAAAAGAAAATTGTAAATGGGTTGGAGACGGGGATGGGTGATGGGTGGTGGAGACAAAGACAGGATGGGAGGTAAAGACAAGGATGGGATGGGTGGTGGAGACAAGGATGGGGTGGTTGACGGAGATGAGGATGGGGTGGTTGACGGAGATGAGGATGGGGTGGTTGACGGAGATGAGGATGGGGTGGTTGACGGAGACGAGGACGGGGTGGTCAGATCAGCAAATATTTGTTGATGAGGCAGTGGTTAGGTGTGTTGCCCTATTTTTACGTACCAAAAAATGCCCGTTATCTTTCATTGTTTTACTTTAAAGTATTACTACAAGCAAAACCTTTTTGGGGGATTCGGATGGTGGTGAGGGGAGAACCACTGTCAGGTTTTTATCACTGCCTGCACAACGTCCCCCCCCCCCCCCGCGGGAGATTCACTTTCTTTACATGTCCTAATTGCAATGGCACCAGAAAATCTAAAAATGATGAGTTGCCTACCAGGATAGGAAAAGAGGAAAAATATTCCAATTCCCATGACAGTTGTCTAAGAGAGGATTTCCCTCACTTCCTGCTGAGTCTACAGTACAGGAAGTGAAGAGAAACCTCCTCGAGATGGCAAGAAAATTTTTAACCTTCCCCAACTCTATCCAAAAATGTAAAAAAAAAATAAATTGGCTTTAGATAAACTTTAACGGTCTGCTTCAGGTCAGGCAACAATAAATTAACTTCAGGACTCCAACTCCGCTATTGTAAACTGCATCATTTCTTCTGTTAAAACTGCTTTGTTGTGGAGTTACCCATGTACAGTTGCAAGAAAAAGTATGTGAACCCCTTGGGATTACGTGGAGTTTTGCATGAATTGGGCATAAAATGTGCTCTGACCGTCATCTAAGTCACAACAATAGAAGAACACAGTCTGCTGAACATAATACTACACAAACATTAGATGTTGCCATGGTTAAATTGCACATAACATGTAAACATTCACAGTGCAGGGAGGAAAAAGTATGTGAACTTTTGGACTTAATAACTGGTTGACCCTCCTTTTGGCAGCAATAACCTCAACCAAACGTTTCCTCTAGTTGCAGATCAGACCTGCACAACGATCTGGAGTAATTTTGGACCACTCCTCTTCACAAAACTGTTTCAGTGTAGCAATATTCTTGGGATGTCTGATGTGAACCGCTCTCTTAAGGTCATGCCACAGCATTTCAATCGGGTTGAGGTCAGGACTCTGACTGGGCCACTCCAGAAGGCGTATTCTGTGCTGTTGCAGCCATTGTTTTGTTGAATTACTTGTATGCTTTGGGTCATCGTCCTGTTGCATCACCCATCCTCTGCGGAGCTTCAGTTGGCTGACAGATGGTCGTACGTTTTCCTGCAAAATGTCTTGATAAACTCTGGAATTCATTTTCCCATCAATGACAACAATCCGTCCAGGCCCTGAGGCAGCAAAGCAGCCCCAAACCATGATGCTCCCTCCGCCATGTTTTACAGTGGGGATGAGGTTTTGGTGTTTGGTGTGCTGTGCCTTTTATTCTCCACACATAGTGTTGTGTGTTCTTCCCAAACAACTCAATCTTGGTTTCATCTGTCCACAGTATATTTTGCCAGTAGTGCTGTGGAACATCCAGGTGCTCTTTTGCAAACTTCAAACGTGCTGCAATATTCTTTTTGGACAGCAATGGCTTCCTCCGTGGTGTCCTCCCATGTACTCCATTCTTGTTTAATGTTTTCCTTATTGTAGATGTGTCAACAAAAATGTTAGCATGTACCAGAGATTTCTGTAGGTCTTTAGCTGACACTCTGGGATTCTTCTTTACCTCATGCAGCATTCTGCGCTGTGCTCTTGCAGTCATTTTTACAGGACGACCACGCCTAGGGAGAGTAGCAACAATGCTAAACTTTCTCCATTTGTAGACAGTCTGTCTTACCGTGGACACATGAACATCAAGGCTTTTGGAGATACTTTTGTAACCCTTTCCAGCTTCATGCAAGTCAACAATTCTTGATCGTAGGTCTTCTGAGAGCTCTTTTCTGCGAGGCATGGTTCACATCAGACAGTGCTTCTTGAAACCAGTAAACCCAAAACAGGTGTGTGTTTTTTAAGGGCAGGACAGCTGTCAGCAACACATCCAATATCACACTGATTGGAGTCAAGGTTGGCTCACTCCTGGCTCCAATTAGCTCTGGGAGAAGTCATTAAGCTAGGGCCTCACATACTTTTTCCTCCCTGCACTGTGAATGTTTACATGTTATGTGCAATTAAACCATGGCATCATCTAATGTTTGTGTAGTATTATGTTCAGCAGACTGTGTTCTTCTATTGTGACTTAGATGACGTTCAGAGCACATTTTATGCCCAATTCATGCAAAACTCCACCTAATCCCAAGGGGTTCACATACTTTTTCTTGCAACTGTATATTTAATCAGTTTGTAAGATCCTTCGAGTGCTAGATTGCAGGAATACACTTTGTAGAAGCCCTGATACAGTTTGGAATTCAACAGCACCTCCTTAAGCAGCTGAACCAGCAAAGCAGCCCCACACCATTCTATTTCCTCCACCATTTCACAGTTGGGATGTTGTGTTGGTATGCATTGTTTTTTGCCACACACTCTGCTGTGTAAATTTATCAGTTTACCTTGACTATCCAAATAACTTTGTTTCAGGAGTAGTCCAGGTGATCTTTAGAAAACCTCAGAATACAATTTCTGGAAAACATTTTTTTCCTCTGGGGGTAAACTCCTCCATGAACACAGGTTATGCTGAATTTTTTTTTTTTTTTTACAAAACCCCTACTGATGTTGTCAAGGGCAAGAGACCTCTGCAGGTCCTTCACTGTCGCTCTAGTGTTCTTTGACACTGCTTTCACAATCATACGGCGAGTTTTTAACACCAGTTTTGGGATCACATGGTGTGTCTTTGACACAGGTTTCGGGATTGCATGGCATGGCTTTGTCCCCACTTTCAGGATCATATGACTTGTCTTTGACTCCAGTTTCAGGTTCATGTGATGGTGTTTTTGCCCCAAGTTTGAGGATCATACGTTGTGTCTTTGATTCCTTTTTAAGGATCATTTGGCTTGTGTTTGACCCAGTTTCAGGATCACATGGCATGTCTTTGACCCCAGTATAGGATCATATGGCATGTCTTTGACCCCATTGTAAGGTCATATGGCATGTCTTTTACCCCAGTTACAGAATCATATGACTTCTCTTTGACTCCACTTTCAGGATTATATGGTGCAGTCTTTGACCCCACTTTCAGGATCATATGGTGCTGTCTTTGACCCTAGTTTCAGAATCACATGATATGTTTTGACCCCAGTTTCAGGAGCACATGGCGTGTCTTTGACTCCAATGTAGGATCATATGGCATGTCTTTGACCCAAGTTACAGGATCATATGACTTGTCTGTGTCCTTAGTTTCAGGAACATATGGCGCGTCTTTGACCTCAGTTTCAGGATCACATGACGTGTCTGACCCCAGTGTGAGAGCATACAGTATGTCTTGTCTTTATCCTCCGTTTCAGGATCATATGGCGTGTTTTTGACCCTAATTTTGGGATCGTATGGCATGCCTTTGTAATTATTTTATTTTTTTATTTTTTTTTTTAGAAGGCTGCTCCTTAGTAAAATGGCCATGGTGCTGAATTTCTTTCATTTATAAATTTTTCATGTGGCCAATGTAGGCTCCAGTCTTTAGAAACCTTACTGTTCCTAGGACGTTCAGCAGCTCTCTTTTATGTTCCTCTGAAATGTTTTTTGATTATACATCAACAGTATCTGTTGTGAAAGGGAGGTAGCAAAAATTTACTTTTTTTTACATGGCTAAGCAGTTAAAGTCTTACTAGAACTGGATGGAATACCTGACTTTAAATTACTTGATGAAAAAAAACTTTATCAAGACATAATTTTCTAGATGTCTATGCACTTTGTTCATCAACAGTATTGTTTGAAGCACTGGCTGACCAAAGATACAAAAATGTAAAATGCGTTTTTAATGCTAAAGTAGATGTAAACCTAATCACTAAAGTCTCACAATATAATTTCTAAACTAATTGTCAATCTTTTTGTTCTATAAATTAATACATTTAACTATATACAGAAAAAAAGAAAAAGTATCGGCGATGTATACTGAATTTCAGGTCGGGTCGTAGTTTCTAAGTGAGCTCGATTTAGCATAATGTACTCAGTATTGTTATAAGAATACTTTAGTTATGACCTAACATAAAATGGAGATATACTGTAAAGAACAATGGTTGAAATAAAAAGGCCCTTAAAAATGCTGGTAGCAAAAATGTACTTTTTCTTACATGGCTAAGCAGTTAGTCTTACTAGAACTGGATGAAATACCTGATTGACATTACTTGAAAAAAAAAATGTTTTTTCAAGACATATTGGGGTATGAAGTTGATCCCTTTTGGGATCTCAAATTGTCAGTAGTCTGTGGATTGTTCTTTCGGGAAGAGAAGAGTGAGGGAAGTGTCAGCTAGATGGGTTGGAATGGTAGAGGAAACTTCGTCCTTGTGGGAAGGACAATATGTGGGACACAAGTCTAGGGGAAGGGGTTCGAGTATAGGAGGTAGGTAAAAATAAGGGGGAGAGAACAAGAAGTATGGAGAGATGTTTTATCTTTTTAACTCTGCAGTTTTTTCATTAAAATTATCCCTAATGATTCAGCAATGAAGGTCCTTGTTCAGGCACTTCATGTTCTAGAATGACAACGATCTGTCCTTGTCTTCCAATTATACCCCTGTTTTATCACCCTGCCCCAAGGGCTTTCAAAGCAGATTTCAAGTGGCTATTTTGACATGCCTTACACCAGCATGGTCCACTGTTGTCACCACAAGTCAATCCACCTTCAGAAATGCAATACAGCCATCACTGAAGTACGTGTAGACAGGAAGTGGTTGCAGGAAATCAGATTTAACAAAGGATAAAAAGGGTGAAAACAACGATTTTATTAAAACAAAAGTGGTATTCATTTACAACGCACAATGCCGTGAGCAAATTAGCTTGGAGTTGATATCTACTTTGTCAGTGTCAGGACCTAGGTCTGAATCTGTGACATCTGCTATGTCTGGTGATGTCTCTTCTTGCTGAACCACCTAAGATGCCAGGCAGCACCCTGTCTGACTGTTTGGACTTTTGTCTCTCTTTTGCTCTTCCCATGAACTTTCTGATTTAAGCCATATCTCTGCACTTCCTGTGTGCCGAATTGTGTTCTCTCCAGCAAATATCTCGCTCTCGTCACTCCTGCTCCCATCCATATCTCTGCTATCACTCATTACCGACCATTTGGCTTGATCCTCGACTACACTTCTGCTTGATTCCAATTTGCGACCACTCGTTACTGACCTTTGGCTTGTTTGCTGATACCTACCTGCTATATCTGCTATTGGACCCCGGCTTGCTCTCCTCCTGGTGGCGGGATCCTGAGAACCGGGACCTGGTACTAATACACAGTAAATCCCATTTCCACCATCAGGAGCTCTGGTGAACACCGGTTAGTGCTTAGACTCTGCTCCTCAGGTGGGCCCATGTCACTTGCCAGGGTGACCTGCTTTGTATACCTATCTTGCTGGGTGGTGGGAGCCTCTCTGCTGCTATAGCTACTGGTCTCTGAGCCTGACCCTTGGCCGTGACAAGAAGACTGTCATTTATTATGACTTGTATGTAGACAAAAATCACATTTTAGGGTACACTCATGCAGAATTCATAGCAGTCCTAAATGTTCACAAACTGTTCCTCACACCCATATATTTAGTTCCAGTGACTTTCCCTGTAACTTCGACTGCTGTGTGGAGAATATTCCACAATCCCTTCGACTTCTCAACATGGAATACAGCTGTCCAGTAAGACCTAGAGATTGATTTAATCTTGCAGACAGGTCATTCCGAATCAGATACGTCATATTTCTTTTTCTAACAAACTTCGGTGGGGTAACACATATGGCATTAGGTGTGTGATGTTTTTTGCTGTGTGATCGTCCTCTCTTTCAGCCACACTGCTGGAGTTCATTGGGTGCCGATCACCCATTCTGAAATATAACAGACAGTCATCACCTTCGCTTTACCTGTCAGGAGTAAAGACTTATTGTGTGAATTAGGCCTTGGAAAAGACAGGGAAGTATGCTGAAGGGGTTTATGTGACCTGAGATGTCCTCCGTTTTGTAAGCACTCAAAAGCACAGCCGCGCCAGGATTGCGAAACTTGCATTACAGTGAAAATACAACTGCCAAAATTAGGGTCCCCTAGAAGGAAAATTGTGAGTAACATAGCTGAAAAAAGAGTTCTCGCCTCTCCCATAGCCCATGTCACTGAACACTACTGTAATAGAGAAAAACCATCACCAGAAGATTGCTCAGGATCCCAATTCTGAGATTGTTGATTTCCTGACCCCCCCCCCCCCCCACTGTTCTCAGTGGTTCAATCCACTAACTCTACACTAACATATCCTGGGATAACTAGGGATGAAGCTGGCTTCAGAATCCAGCACTTCAGGAGTATCGATTTTCTGGTGCCCCAACTGTACGGTTCCTCCCAATGAGCCCTACATCGCCACCAGTGATGAGCTTAGGTTCAGGCTTGGGTTCTATCTGAAACTAAGTTCATACGAACAATATCGATTGTCAGTTTTCTGGTGCTCCAACTGTGTAGTTCTTCCCAACGACCCACTAGTGATGAACATGGGTTCAGTCTGAACCCAAGTTCGTTCAACCCAGGAAGTTATCTGTCATTATTGTTTGTTCATTTTCTGGTGCCCCAACTGTGTTGTTTTTCCCAACGACCCTTCCCCACTAATAAACTTGGGTTCAGATTGAACCCAAACTCATTATCTGAACTGCGAAGTTGTCTGCCATTACTGGGCTAATGAGCCCATATTAGGCCAATGATGTCATAAGTATCTCCCCTCCAAACCAGGAGGTTATCGGTCATTACTGATTGTCAGTTTTCTAATGCCCCAGCTGTGTGGTTCCTCCCAAGGACCCCTAGTTTCCCACTAATAATGAGCTTGGGGTCAACAATCTAAAGTCACCACTAGTGATGAGCTTGGGTATGGTCTGAACCCAAGTTCATCCAAACCAGGATGTTTTCTGTCATTACTGTATGAATCGATGAGCTTCAGTGCAATTATGTGCTATCCCATATAAAAAATGCTTTTAGACTGCAGCTAATACTATATGCGTTCCCACATATGTACCAGAGTATAATACAGCACATTAAGTGTTGGTGTGTATGGATGGTAAAAGTAGGACTGTTTTAACATGATTTGACGGATTGGCAAAAGGATATTTATTTTCAAAGGTGGTCACTATGTACATTACTAAACACATGATTTATTGAAGGAATTGATAATTTAGATTTTTATTTGGTACGCATGTTAATTTTTGGGCACATTTATTAACATAATGTGAAACAGCACTACACTGAGACAATATTTGTCAATACTGATTCTCGATTTTCTGGTGCCCCCAACTGTGTGGTTCCTCCCAACGACCTATTCATTACCACTTGTGATGAGCTTAGGTTCAGTCTGAACCCAACTTTGTCTGAACCGGGAAGTTGTCTGCTATACTGGGCCAATGAGCGCATATTAGGCCAAATGCTGTGATGAGCATCTCCCCTCTGCAACTGATGCACACAAAAAGGCTCATGACCTCATTGACCTAACATGGGTACATGGCCAGATACATCCTTAAGATAACTAAGCATGGAACAGTGACAGGTATGTTTCCTTAAATAAACCTAAAAAAGAAGGCCATTGCACTGTGTTGCAGTGCCCAGCTATCAATTTTTACATCGCTGTCATATTAGGTTTTTTTTTTTTTTGTCTTTTTTTTTTTGTTTTGTTTTTTTCGGCTGCATGTAAAAGGGTTTATCTTTCATCAAAAAGAAACTCTTCTTGCTGTGAAATTTCCTAGCAGCAGCATTGTATTTTACTAGAGATGAGCGAATCGAACATGACGAAGTGGAATTCGTTCCGAAGATTTGGAAAAATTCTATTCGCAACGAATCCGAAGATTAGCAAACTTCGGATGCACGAATCGAATTTTCCCAAAAATGGCGGCGACATGTGTGGCGACAGGAGAAAATGGACAGAGAAGATGGGGCGGGGATCTCTGGGAAGGCGCGCAGACAAGGCGCGCTGACCAATAATGCATTCATGAGTCATGAATCATGACATGTGATCGCATTAGCCAATCAGCAGCCAGCCAGCCAGCACTGTGTAATGGTGGAGCTATAAATCGCGGCCATCTTAGAATTCTCCATTAGCCTCCGGTCATTCAAGAGAGACAGACCTCTGTGTATTGAGGGACAAAGTTAGGGCCACAGAGATTTTAGGGCCACATAATCGTTACTCAGGGACACAGAATGGTTACTCGGGGACACAGAATTGTTACTCGGGGACACAGAATTGTTACTCGGGGACACAGAATCGTTACTCAGGGACACAGAATCGTTACTCAGGGACACAGATTCGTTACTCAGGGACACAGATTCGTTACTTAGGGCCACAGCTATCAAAGAATCGAAAATTTAAAGTGACATACACCATTTTTTTTTTTTTGGTGGCTGTCGTGCACAGTTGGTGCTGCAGTTTGCCGATTGTGTACAATAAACTGACTTTCTGCTTCACAACCACTATTGTACGTTCAAAGAGTTAAATCCATATACACGCCGGGTGGCGGTAATATTTTTTGGGTGATTAGTGCATTCCAGTGACCTAAACGTACAGTTTCCAGCCAACGGCAAGCTGCAATTGACCGATTGTGCTAAATAAACTGACTTTCTGCTTCACAACCACTATTGTACGTTCAAAGAGTTAAATCCATATACACGCCGGGTGGCGGTAATATTTTTTGGGTGATTAGTGCATTCCAGTGACATAAACGTACAGTTTCCAGCCAACGGCAAGCTGCAATTGACCGATTGTGTACAATAAACTGACTTTCTGCTTCACAACCACTATTGTACGTTCAAAGAGTTAGATCCATTTACACGCCGGGTGGCGGTAATATTTTTTGGGTGATTAGTGCATTCCAGTGACATAAACGTACAGTTTCCAGCCAACGGCAAGCTGCAATTGACCGATTGTGCTAAATAAACTGACTTTCTGCTTCACAACCACTATTGTACGTTCAAAGAGTTAAATCCGGTTTTATTTTTGGGGTGCTTATTGAATTAAAGAGTATGTCAGACAACACGCAGAGGAGTGGCAGAGGAGGCAATGTTTCAGGAGCGAGCAGACGTGGCAGCAGAGGAAGGGGTCGAGGCAGCACTAGTCGCAGCCAGAGGCCAGTGCTCCCGGTGTCATCCAGCGGTCGTGTCTCCACCGACAACCCTGCCGTCATCGATTGGTTGACTCGGTCGTCTTCCTCTTCCCAGGTCACCTCTGACACCTACAGCCAACGGTCGGTGGGTACGTCAGACACAACCGTTAGTTGGCATGGCCCGGGAGCAAGCCCACTGAAATCACGTGTCCTCGACCTGCCCCTGTCCTTTGGTGTTCCCTCACCAAGCGAAGTATCGCATGCTGTGGGCTCAGCCCCACTGTACAGTGAGGAAGAGCTAACAGAGGGCAGTCAGGAACGGGGGGAGACATCCGCCTCTTCAGCAGCCAGGCGAAGAAGTACTGGCGAGGAGAGTGGCTCGGTAGCCGGTCTAGAGACAGGTCTGTCTCCTGACCCACACGCAGCCGAGGGGGCTAGTAGTGACGCGGAGACCCTAATTGATGATGATGAGGCTGATCGCACTTGGCAGCCTCGTCGTCATCAGGCTATTGCTTCCGCATCATCAGGAGAAAAGGGTGCCAGCTTGCCAGCGAGCAAAACAGTCGGTGGGTTGCCCAGGAGGCAGCAGGGTCGCAGCAGTGTCAGTGGAGGCAAACGGCCACGGAGTAGAGCACCAGCTCCACTGCAGCCTACCACCACGGCCAGTAGTGGTGCCGGTGTGCACGGAGGAAGTAGCAGTCAGCCAGTGAGGAGTAGTGGGGGCAAAGTTTCCTACTCGGCGGTGTGGCAATTTTTCGTCAAGCCGCCCGAGGAAGTAAACGTAGCCGTATGTCGACTATGTGGCCAGAAAGTCAAGCGTGGCCAGGGGGCCAATGTTGGGACTACAGCGTTGCGTCAGCATATGCAGCGTCGCCATTCGGTGGCCTGGGAAAACCGTGATAAAGATACGGCGGTTCTGCCTGCCCCAGCCCCCGCTCCATCACCCGCTCCGTTACTTGCTCCGTCACCCGACGTCAATCGCCCTCTATCAGCCAGTCAAGGCTCCAACACCTCTGCTGAGGGGAGTTGTCGCTCGTTGGCATCTTCCGCTCGTTCAGATGCTCCTTCTCCTGCTACTCCTCTTCACGGATTCCGTCAGCAGTCTTTCTTGGAATCCGTTTCCAAGAGACAACAGTTTGCGAGCACGCACCCGACGGTGCAGAAGCTGAACGTCCTCCTGTCCAAGTTGCTGGTGCTGCAGTCCCTCCCTTTCCAAGTGGTGGACTCAGCACCTTTCCGAGAAATGATGGCTTGTGCCGAGCCGCGGTGGAGAGTGCCAAGCCGGCATTTCTTCGCCAAAAAGGCAGTGCCAGCCCTGCATTCACATGTAGAAGAGATGGTGGGCCAGTCTTTGAGCATGTCGGTCTCTGCCAAAGTGCACGGCAGCGCCGACGTGTGGAGCTGTAACTACGGTCAGGGACAGTACATGTCATTTACGGCCCACTGGGTGAACGTGGTGCCGGCACAGCCGCACCAGCAACTTGGACAGGTCACGCCGCTTTTGCCTCCACGTTTGCACGTCCTTGGTCCAGCAAAGATGTCCGCCTCTACCACCTCTTCTTCCGCCGTGTCCTCAGCCGCCACCCCCGTGCCAAGTCCCATTACCCGACCGGCATATCATATATGTGCAGGGCGCAACGGTGTCACGCTGTGCTGCACCTGGTATGCCTTGGCGAACGTAGTCACACAGGGGAGGAACTTCTGAGTGTAATGAACAGAGAAATCGACAGATGGCTGTCTCCGCGCAAACTGAAAATCGGAACCATGTTGACCGACAACGGAAAGAACATGGTATCTGCTCTGCGTCAAGGAAGGTTGTGCAATGCGCCATGCATGGCTCACGTGTTCAATCTGGTTGTCAAGCGGTTCCTAAATTCCACCATCCCACTGCAAGACATCCTTAAAATGTCACGTAAACTTTGCATGCATTTCAGCCATTCCTTCACCGCAAAGCACACCCTCCTTGAGCTGCAGCGGCAGAACGGAATTCCACAGCATCGCCTGATCTGCGACGTTGCAACAAGGTGGAATTCAACCCTACATATGTTAGACCGCCTTTACGAACAGCGAAAGGCCATCACCGATTTCCTGATGTTAAAAGCAGATAAAGGTACTCCCCTGTGTAACTTAGATGTCAGCCATTGGCAGCTCATGCGTGACACCTGCCGCTTGCTCAGGCCCTTTGAGGAGGCCACGCTATTCGTGAGTCGGCAGGACTATGGGATGAACGACGTCATTCCTCTGTTGCACGTCCTGGAACAAATGCTGTTAACAATGGCTGGTCAGGGTGCGGTAGACGTGGCGCACAGATCTCAACGCCACATGACCCCTCTGGGGGCAGGACAGGAAGAAGAGGAGGAGGTAGAGGAGGACATTGGTGCTCAGGAATTATTGAGTGAAATGGGTGGTTTTTCCACTCAGCGGACAGGAGTGGAGGAGCAGGAGCATCTGGTAGAGGAGGAGGAGGAGACAGAGGACCCAGACGCACCGTGGCAGTATGCTGTGGAGATGGAGGCAGGGAGTCCCTCGCATTCCTTGGCACAAATGGCCCATAGCATGCTCGGTTGCTTGCGTAGCGACAGCCGAATAATAACCATCAGACAGAGGGATGACTTTTGGCTGTCCACCTTGTTGGACCCTCGCTACCGTTCAAAAATGGTGGCCTTTTTCACACCTGCTGAGAGGGAGGCCAAAATAAAGTACTATAAAAACCACCTATGTAGTCATGCAGTATATAGCCCTATCGGCCACTTTCTGGCATCCAGTTGCTGTAGCCCCCATCACCACACTGTGCCACGGGCCCCTGTACCGCCTTCTCATACTGCTGCCAGATCCATCCTCTGCCATGTGCGTCTTTGTCGTCTGCTCACGCTGCTGGGTTCCAGTTTTAAACCTAGGCCTGTGTATGGCTTCCGAATACTGCTTCCTCCACCGCCACCCTGCGCCATGTGCCTCTGTCGTCTGCTCACGCTGCTGACGGCTTCCGCTTTTTAACCTAGGCCTGTGTATGGCTTCCGAATACTGCTGCATCCACCGCCACCCTGCGCCATGTGCCTCTGTCGTCTGCTCACGCTGCTGACGGCTTCCGCTTTTTAACCGAGGCCTGTGTTTGGCTTCCGAATACTGCTGAATCCACCGCCACCCTGCGCCATGTGCCTCTGTCGTCTGCTCACGCTGCTGACGGCTTCCGCTTTTTAACCTAGGCCTGTGTATGGCCTTCAATTGAAGCTGCTTCTGCTCCGCCACTCTGCCATTGGACTCTTGATAGTCGTCTCCCCACGCTGCTGCTGGGGGGACTTTTTAACATAGGCCTCTGTATGGCCTTCAATTTTAGCTGCTTACGCTCCGCCACTCTGCCATGGGCCCCTGTACCGCCTCCTCATGCTGCTGCCAGGCCCGTAATCTGCCATGGGCCCCCGTACCGACTCCTCATGCTGCTGCCAGGCCCGTAATCTGTCATGGGCCCCTGTACCGCCTCCTCATGCTGTTGCCAGGTCCAGAGTGTGTCATGGGACCCTGTACGGCCTCCCATCGCCACACTCTGCCATGTGCCACTTTCAGGTCTCCTCACACTGCTGGTGGGTTCCATTTTGTCATAGGGTGCTGTATGGCCTTCCATTGCTGCTGCCTCCACCGCCACACTGTGGCTCCACACTCTGGTTTTGGCCCCGTGACTGCCCAAATGAGTGAAGTGTGCGGTGATTCTAAGATCGACGGCACTCATCTGCATGTCATACTGACTGACAGTATTATTTCTCTTCCCCAGCAGACTCCAAGGGCATTTAAATTAAAGGTACAGTGTTCTGCACTAATATAAAGGCTCTCTGAAGCCTAGAAACACCCTTTTTATAAGTTAAATTCGCAGCGAATATATTCGGCTCGAAGCAAATTTTTTCCGCGAATTCGGCGAATCAGCCGAACCGAATTTTTGAATAATTCGCTCATCTCTATATTTTACAACAAAATAAGTTCAGCATTTATTAATTTTTAAGTGGATTCTTATTACAATTTAAACTGCAGCAAAGATGGGCCAAACAGCTGGAGTATCTAGTTTAAATATACAGTAGTAAGTTATTTCAGTGATTTTTACTGACTTAAGGCTAAACTCCAGGCACAATTAATACATATATTCATAAATTATTTTTTTTGCATGCAACAAATGTAATGTGAGTCCTAACCAAAGTGAAATTGAGGTGCTGGGTAAAAATCTTGGGTATGTTAAATTAAAATGAGCATTGGGCACAGTAGCTTCGATTTGGCAGCACTCCACAAAACAGGGGCACCTCTTGGGGAAGGGGGAGAACCTAGAGTTGCAAATACAAGCCAATGTGAGTGCCAAAAAACTGTCCCAAGAGTCCAGAAACCCTTTCTGTTAAAAGTTCAATTCACAGCAAAAAAAAAAAAAAACCACACAGAAAACATACAACAGACAGTGCGTTTTGGAGGCCAAGCTGAACCAATGTAGCTATGCAAAAAAAACAAAACACTGGAATTCTGCTTTAAATTGTAAGCTCCTTTTGGTATTTGTAATTGTATGTTGGATTTTTGACACTATATAATTTAAAAAAGAATACATAGTTTGATTGGAATTAATGCAAAACCTTTTTTTTTAAGATCTCATAATCTGAGTAACAATATTAGACATTTATTACTTTATTTATATCTCTTAAGAAATATTACTGAAGCCAGAATTTAGATTACTAAATTATACAATACCAGTGATTGTCATTACTACGTCTTCCTGTAATTACTGTACGAAAGGCAAGTAAGAAAATGCTAATAACAAGACATTACAATAAAAGCTGTGAATCATTCGATCTCTGGGCTAAGGTGAGAAAGTATAATGATGTTCATCTATCCTAAAGTCTTCCAACCAAACCTCAGTTTTGGATTATCCAGTCCCTAACCCATGTATTTCCATTCCCTCAGTTTTTTTTTATTTTTTTGTTACGCTTGTGGACCCCCCCACCAAATGACAGAGTTCAGGTGTTGCCAGTAAAGGGCACTGTTAATGCTACAGCACACAAAACATTTTGGACAATTGTGTGCTTCCAACCTTGTTTGGAGAAGATCCTTTTCTGTTCCAGCATGACTTTGCCCTGTGTACAGAGGCAGCTCCATAAAGACATGGTTTGATAAGTGTGTGTGAAGGAACTGCAACTGCCAGTTGCGAGATCTCATTTAAAATCAGTACTTGACCTCACAAATAGGTAAACATTCCCACAAAATCCAATAAAAGGCCTTCCCAGTAGAGTGCAGGCTGCAATAGCCACAAAGAGGAACCAGCTCCATATTAATGGGCATGGAATGGGTTGGCCAACAAGCTCATATAGATGTTATGGATCGGTGTCCAACATTCTCATATAGATGTGATGGTTCGGTCCCCAACAAACTCATATACAGTAGATGTTATGGTCAGGTGTCCAGAAAGCTCATATACCAGGGGCGGACTGACCATTTGGAAACTCGGGCACTGCCCGAGGTCCCGGGGTCAGTAGGGAGCCCCATGAGATGCCCCTGGTACCTTTTTCATAAGCTTTTTTGAGTTTGGGCAAGGACACGGGCCCCATGATCCCCTATTGCCCAGGGGCCCCATGAGTTGTCAGTCCACCCGTCATATACTATATATGTGATGACCAGGTGCCCAACAAGCTCATATAGAGGTGATGTTCAGGTGTCCAACAAGTTCATATAGCTGTAATGGTCAGGTGTCCAACAAGCTCATATACTGTAGATGTGATGTTCAGGTGTCCAACAAGCTCATATATCTGTAATAGTCAGTTCTCCAACAAGCTCATATAGAGGTGATGGCCAGGTGCCCAATAAGCTCCTATAGATGTGATAGTCAGGTGGTCCAACAAGCTCATATATCTGTAATGGTCATTTGTCCAGCAAGCCCCTATAGATGTGAGGGTCAGGTGTCAACCAATTTTTGGCCATATGGCATACATATAAGCACCTCCAGGTACTTTTCAGCCATGCTACCTATAGATGTAAATCCAATCAATAAACAGATGTTATTATTTTCAAAGTCTTTTTCAATATTTTTACATTTGCAATGCTCAGTAAAATAATCCCTGTGGTTCCTGCCATGATGGACCTTGTTCAGATTAGGAAGATTTATGGTGACAACACTCTCCCTGTCTTCCAACTGTGCCCCTGCATTGTCAGCCTGTCAAGCAAGAGACGGAGCAGGAGAAGATTAGACTACTAAGTCTGCTGAATAACCTAGGGAAAAGATATGTCATTCCAATGACCCTTTGGCTTAGCCAGTGTCACAGAGGCTGCGGTTTTTTTGTTTTTTTTATAGGGGGTCATGGGGCTGGCAAAAAAAGAGCAGACTTTTTGCCATTGAAGCTCTATTTTAAAATAAACTCTTTCTGTGATGAAGTGACTGCTCGTTTTTTGTCCCTAATTTTGCTCCAACATGGTCACCCTGTCATACCACCGCCATACCTGCACACATACTTTTAGGAATGTATATTGTATGTCCTTTTTTAAGCTTGTTTGCAAACCTAAAATGTAATTCGCTGCAGCATATTCACAGTGCAACAACAAATTCTTTGCTGTGGCATTCATTGATATATGTGTTAATAATTCAGAACAGATGGAAACTCTCAAAGTTCAGCAGCTGTGTACTGTTTTGAGAACTATCCCATTATTTTGAAGCACTTTTTACAGTAGCCACCAGAGGGAGTGGTAGTTACGGGAACAATGTTTTGTTTCGTAAAGTATTAAAATCATGTTCAACAAAAAAGCTATTTGAGTTCATGGATTCCTTTTGTGCATTTTTGTTTCCGTTTTTTAACTCCTATGTTTTTGAATTTAGATGCAACATCTCCTGCATTCAGATTATTTGGTTTCATAAGTCATCTAAATCCAAAAAAAACCCTAAATTTAAAAATTTTGAACTTTTTTTGGAGTAAAAAAAAAATTGGAACTTTTGTGCATACCATGACTTTCAAACGTCCTTTCTTCCACCCGCAGAAGCTGCGCTCTTCCGTTGGAAGCACATGTGAGCTCTTGCTAACACCCAATGATTAATTCACATTTCTTTCACAGTTTAACGAAAAAAGTGGCATCTTGCCTGTTGCGTAAACAGAAAGTCTGGGGCTCCGTATCCCAGTTTATCACCAGTTTCAGGCTGTCATCAGCAGTTTTTTTTTTTTTTTTCAGTCCCCCCATAACATTTTTTATTGCCCGTTTATCCTGCCAATAGATCTATAATTTTTCCATTTCCTTTAATAGGGTGAAAATGCTGTTCATTCTGTGGTGAAATCCCAGTGACGTTGTCACCCTGTGGACAAGATAGTCTTAGATGGACATTTAGTTTTAAATGGACCTTTAAAGTGGTTCTAACGGCTGAAGGTTTTTTTTACCTTACTGAATTCAACACATTAAGGTCCAAAACCTTCTGTAATCTCCTCTTTTCCCAGCCGCCCCCCCCTATACTTTCGGGATCCAGTGGTTCCCATTTGGTAAATAAAAAAAAAAAAAAAGGGCAGGTTGTCAATTAACCTGTCCACACATGTACTGAAAGTCAGTGAATAAATAAAGTAAATACAAGTCAAATAAATGAGCAACATATACTTACATTCCCAGGGGCATCATCCCATAATAGTCAAAAGCAAAAATGAAGCAAGCAAACAGGGCTTTATATGTGCCATTGGGGTGAATGTATGAAAAAAAACAATTGTAGAATACAATTAAAATCCAGCAGTTTTTTATATTACAAAAAGATCGTATATAAAATTACCAATAGGCGTATACAAAAATAGTTTAAAACCATCAAATAGGCGTAATCTAGAGTAAATGGTCTATGCATTTCATGGGGTTTCCTGCTTCATCAGGACCATCATCGCCTTTAAAGATATTCAGTCATAGTTGGTAATGAAATAGTACAGGACTGCGGTATGGACACAGTTCCTGATCTAGGGGGCAAAGTGAAGATCGTCCACTTGCCGGTGGGGGGACCTTACAAAATTTTTAACAATGAAAACCAGCGCAAACCCACATGATCAATTACATTACTCAGTGTAAAAAAACATTAATGTGCTAATAAAATTATATATAATAAATTATATATAAATTATGTTAATACAAAAATATATATATAAAATTATGAGTCCAGTGAAAAAACAGAGTGACAAAAAATCAGAAAAATCCCAGAAAGTATATATATATATATATAATTAAAGTCCCGTGACAAAATTAATCAAATTAATTTAAAATATATTTTCTATATGATTCTTCCGTGTTACGGATCCCTTCACCATCCACCAGTGCAGAAATCAACATTAACCGCACTCACCAGATAATGGTGAGTCACACGCCTTTCAGGATTGTTAAGGGCTCCTGGACCCCCTTTACTTTCTCTGAGACCTCCAAGTGCTGTTTCCTCTCATGTCTAGGTACCTCTTCTGCTTACTCCTCTCACCGAATCCCCCAAGGGAAAATCAGGAAGAAGAAAAGACCATAGCGTGATACCGCAGTAACTTCTCCTCAAATTAATCTCTCCAGACCACTCACATTCTTTTGCGGGATATAGCCCGCTTTTTATTCAAAACAACAGCGATTCTCTTCAAAATTGATCCACTTTTCATGTACACCGATTATATAAGGATTATATAAGGACCCCACAGTTTAGTGTGCAGCAGGATGGCAGACCTCAGCTACAGACTCTTCTCCTTAGACTAAGATGGCCCCTTGGAACGCACCGCTCAGCGTGCGCTCCACTCACCGGAAATGACGTCAGACGACGGACCAGGCAACCGGAAGTGCGTCAACGCGTTTCGCCCCACCCACAGGGCGTTATCAAGACGCTCATTACCACTTCCTAGCCGCTTATAAAGCTTTGGGAGATCCCTCCCACTAATTCCTCTGGCACAAAAACCTGGATACAAGCATATCAATCACCACCATCCATCTGCACACCCATGTGGGATCCCTGTACATCGGAGGCCATTTCAAAAAATACATTACTTAAAAAATACATTACTTCAAAAACATACTTTACTTAGAAAATATTCTTTAATACAAAAATAAATATAAAAATAAAAATAAAAATAAATAAATATAAAAATAAAAATAAATATAAAAATAAATATAAATAAAAATAAAAATAAAAATAAAATAAAAATAAAAATAAAATTAAAAATAAAAATAAAAATAAAAATAAAAATAAAAAATAAATAAATAAATCAATAAATAAATAAATAAAATAAAATAAAAAATATAAAATAAAATAAAATAAAATAAAAATAAAAATAAAAATAAAAATAAAATTAAAAATGAAAATAAAAATAAAAATAAAAATAAAATAAAATAAAATAAGAAAAGAATAAAAATAAATATAAAATTAAAAATAAAAATAAAAAATAAAAAATAAAAAAATATAATAAAAATAAAAGTAATAATAATAATTAAATTTAATCATGAATACGCACTACGGACATATAACTGAATATTACCAATTCGACAAGAAACAATTTATATCAATATCTGCATTCAACCCATTAGGATGCAATGTACCCATTTGGTAAATCCACTTCGTTTCATTTTGGGACACATTTATTACCATATTGCCTCCCCTCCATGGGACTTCTACTCTATCTATCCCACAAAATTTCAACGATGCCGGATCTCTATTATGATATCTTCTAAAATGGTATGATAAACTATGATGTTTGAACCCCTTCTTTATGTTCCTAATGTGTTCTCCCAATCTGGTGGCAAGTTTCCTAGTTGTTCTCCCTATATACTGGAGCTTGCAGGGGCACTCCAGCAAATAGGTCACATGCGTACTATCACATGATATGAATTTATTGATCTTATGGGATCCTCCATTATAACAGGATTGAAAAACCTTTATTTGCTTCTTTTTATCCCCTTTCAGGGTTCTACAAACCAAACACCTCCCACATTTGAAAAAACCAACCCTATCCAAGAAGGTAACCAATTTTTTAGGTACATCTGGAACATTTTTAACAAGTCTAGACCTTAAAGTAGTTGGTTTTTTATATATAAACAAGGGCTTACTAGGTAACACTTTCTCAAGCGTTTCATCCCTCATCAAAATAGGCCAATATTTTTTGATTATGTTTTCAACTAATTTGTAATGCTTAGAATATCCTGTGATAAAAGCCACATCCCCCAACTTGTTTTTACTTGCTTTTTTCTTAAGAAGTTCATCTCTACTAATCTTATTAACCTGTTCTAATGACATAGCCAAATTTTCTTCTCTATATCCTTTCTCCCTAAACTTTTGCAATAACACTTCAGCCTGTTCCAAAAAAACACCTTCATCATCACAATTACGTTTGATCCTAATAAGCTGACTCTTAGGAATGGATTTTAGCCAATTTTCATGGTGACAACTAAAACTTGGGATATATCCATTCCTATCTACTTGCTTGAAATATGTCTTAGTGTAAAACCTGTCATCTTTCTTATAAATTGTCAGATCCAAAAAATCAACTGCCACCTCACTAATATTTTTAGTAAATGATATATTATAAGAATTAATCCCCATTTTTTGGATGAACTCCTCCAGTGTCTCTCTTGTACCTCTCCAGATTATAAAGATATCATCGATAAATCTTCTATACACCAGCAACTCTGTGGTTTGTTTCTTAAAAATAGCTTCACTTTCCCACCTGCTCATGAATAAGTTAGCCACCGATGGTGCATACTTGGCCCCCATGGCCACACCTCTTGCCTGCCTATAATATTTCCCAGAGTACCAAAAGTAATTATGTGACATAGCTAAATTTAGACTATTAAGTAAAAATTCAGTTTGTTGTGGTTTTAAACCTGCCTTAGCCTCCAAGGCCCATCTAACAGATCCTAATGCATCCGTATGCCTTATGTTAGTGTACAGGGAATTGACATCCACACTCGCCATCACACATTTCCCCTCTTCCCTAATTCCCTTAATCAGATTAATCAAATCTCCACTATCCCTCAGGTACGCTGGAAACACTGGAACTAGAGGCTGTAGAAATTTATCCACATATTCACCCAATCTACAAAACAATGAATCTACCCCACTAACAATGGGTCTCCCAGGGGGTTTTTTAAGATCTTTGTGAATTTTTGGTAACTGGTAGATCACAGGTGTTATTGGAGCAGAGGGTACCAGATATTTAGTCTCTTTTTTGTTAAGTATACCTTTTCTACCCCCTTCTTTGACATGTTTTACTAACAAACTCTTATATTTATTGATAGGGTTACCCCTTAACAACTCATATGTTTCAACATCATCTACCAATCTACTTAGTTCTGTATAATAATCCACCTTATTTAGTACTACCAGGCCACCACCCTTGTCGGCTGGCCTTATAACAATATTTTTATTTTCCTCCAGCCTTTTTATACCAATATCTAAATCTTGTTTCTTCCTCATAAAGGGAATGGCTAAATCCTCCAGATCATGTTCCACCATTTTTTTAAACGTTTCTACACAACAATTGTTGGAAATTTTCGGATTGAACACCGATTTATTCCTCAACTGTGTATGCAGAAAATAATCATCTCCTTTTGCACTATTATACTCAAAATTAGTTTTATTCGCCCAATACTTCTTTAAATTTATTTTCCTTACAAACTTATGTATATCAATATAGGTTTCCAGTTTATTCAATTTTTTGTCCGGTGCGTATTTCAATCCTAATGCTAAAACTTTTAACTCTTCTTCATTTAAAACAGAATCACTCAAATTAAAGATCCCTTGATTTAAGTTGACCTCTTTCTTTTTCCTTGTCCCCCCTCTGCATCCCCTCCTTTTTGCCAGTAGGGTTCTTGTTGGTTCATAGGACCTTACAAAATGCCTAATAACCAAAATCCAGAGCTATATGCACCCAAACAATAGCTGGAGGCAAATCGCAAGGGCTGAAATTTAAATGCAAGGTCAGCCTCTCCAAAGGGATATAGCACATGGCCAGTTCTCTCAGGTGATGGACAGGTTCCCCCCTTCACTTCATTGCTATTTTTCCTCCCCACCCGATTATCACTACCTCTTACCGTGCTAGAGGGTCATATAGAGGTTGACAGAAGAAACCACAGCCCTCCGGCAGGCGACATGCTATCCAACACACTTTCAATTGTCAGCTATCAATGGTCTTTGTATCTCTCCATTCCCCCCAAATCGTTGAATTTTATGTCCTCAAGGTGACAGGGTTACTTTAAATATGTTCCAGCAATGATCCTATATAGTATGAACTCTAGTACCAGTACCTGCCTTCTTCTCTGCCTAGGGCTCATTCCTGTTAAAGTAGAATTCCACCCAAACTCTAACTTGCTCTAAACCTACTCCCAGCTTCATTCTAAGCCTATTCTATCTAAACCTGTAAAGAAAAGGTCCCTATACTTACCTATTCTGAAGCTGCTCTGATCCAGTCCCATGCTGAGCTGTCAAAGGCATCTTCTGTGTAGAGGCAGCCAACAACGGATACTCCATAGTAAGTCTATCCTTGACATCATCTCCCAGGTATTTCCCAGTTGTTGGCAGCTTCCTCTCCCTATACAGAAGCTGCCGCTGGAGACCGGACTGGAACAGCTTCAGAATAGGTAAGTCTAGCAATCTTTTCTTCACTGGGTTAGATCGATTAGGCATAGAATGTAGCTGGGAGTAGGTTTAGAGTTAGGTTTTGGGTGGAATTCCACTTTAAAGACATAACAGCAATCCTGTTAAGAAGTCTGTATTTTTATCTGTTTTCAAACTGTGGTTATTAGTGACGTTTCTTTCAACAATCCACGTGGGTAAGATTTTGTAAGCGGTTTCCCCCTTAATTTCCCTGATGTGTTCCAGAAAACCTGTTTGGAATTTCATGTTGTTGAAAATTTCCAGAGCAAAATGGAAAAAAAAAAAAATACGTCTAGCTGGTGGTTCAAGAGCGTTGTTTGTTCAGAATTTTGACGGCGACGAGAGAGCCATTCCTAACCTCCTGTTTTTTGTTTACTTCAGATATTCTGTGGCCCACCTGAAGACAGCGCAGCCCCCCCTGTACCTCCTCCTAGGATCACCCCCAGAACCCACAAGCCTATCACTATCTCCAAACGTCCGGTCAGAGGGAGAAACGGTCTTTATCTTGGCCAGAGTGAAGAAGGTAACATGTTTAGTAGACTTCTCTGTGTACTTTTCCTGTAGAAGGAATGTGTTTTCAAAGATGAGCGTGGTTTCAAGTCAAACTGCAAAACTTAAATTATAAAAGCCTGTCATGCTGGGACACAGTCATGGCTTCTTGTTGCATAGCTTGCTCATGGTCCATGGTTCTAATTCTGTGATCCATTAGAAAGGTAGATCGAGGTAGAGTGCACAACCTTCATCAGGTTAAAGCGTATCCAAACCCAAGGGCAAAAATGGAATATGCCGCAGCTGAACACTCCTTTGGTGTGATGGATACATTTTGTTTTAATTTTTTTTGGCTAAGAACATATTTTTAGCAAGTACATAGTGTTGTGGTGGTTTATGTAAGGATATATTATTTATAAAGGGCGTGTCCCTTTCCCTTAGATGAAATATTACAGTGCCTCCAGCCGTTAAAATACGGCAAATATTTAGTAAACCAATAATTTGGACACCTTGATAATTCGATCACCACTTATTATTATACCTTGAATTCTTTTAGCCAATATGATTTCGTACCATACACACAAAATTTGCCTTATAATAGATAAATATAAAAATTTATTTATGTACAAAAATTATATATATATTAACACAAAACACAAAAGACTGGTGATAAATGAATATTGGTACACACAATCAAAAATATATCCTACCAATGTAAGACACAATAATAAGGTCTCTAACTAATTTCATCAATCACAAACTTTAAATGATATGATATTTATTAAATTTATTAATAATTAATAATTTCGAATATCTCAAAGGTTATATTCTTACATGCCGTGGCCATAGGCTTGCAAGAAGTAAGCCCTTGATATATGATACTCTGGTTATTAATATTCAATAAATTATGAAATATGGAAAAATTTATAATGTGGCAATAAACAATTTTTTTTAACAGTAACACAGTATCTGAC
The DNA here is from genome assembly GCF_062004578.1 of Staurois parvus. NCBI lineage: Eukaryota > Metazoa > Chordata > Amphibia > Anura > Ranidae > Staurois > Staurois parvus. Next base: position 1,905,483 of record NW_028317950.1, on the reverse strand, counting down.
TACATATATCTAACTATCCAATATTGTTGTAATACACTAAGGTAATTTTATGATTCTACACAACAGAGAAAGTAATTAATACAAATCAAATAAACATCTCACCACACCCGGACGTCAGACTAGGCAACTCTCCCGTGGATTTAGCTGGCAGTGGAACGCCTTTAGACTGATATATAGGCAAGTGAGAGATTCAATAGGGGAGAATGTAGGAAGTTATAAGTTTAGAGGTTTAAAGTTTTAGGAAGTTTGAAAAGATTGAAGAGTAGTTATTTCAGCAGAGATCTTCTTCAGATGTCAGGTCTTTCCATGAGGTCTTATGAGGGTTCTTCTTTTTCATGAGGTTTTTTTTTATGTTACAGCACATGGGCTTTTTATATCCACTAGTCCATTGTTCTAAGATACCTTCCCACCAGGCTTCCTGATTGGCTAGTTGAGAAATGTGTGTACATAAGCTATTTCTCACCTGCCCGCCAGGTGGCGGTCATGTATCACAGAACAATGTGAGTATTTGATATGACTCATATCTTGGGTGGAATCTTCAGGTAATTTCAGGAATAAAATATACAGCACTTTCCAGATATAGCAGTGATCATACCTATGATATTCTAAATAGGGACCATGGAATATAGGTGTATATTCGGTTATTCCTCCTTGAAGTATCATCCTGTTTGTTTCTTGATAAGACATGTAACTAATGCTAGTTTATAATACATCTTACTTCCCATCATCTCAATACTCAAGTTAGTGATATATAGTTCCCATTGCTGAGTATTTAGTGGTGTTTAAAGTCTATGACATCTTATTCATAATCTGTTTTTGTAGTACATTTTTGTAATGATATACAGTGAACTTTTAAACTTAAATGTCCTGAATTTCACCCCTTGGTTTCAGCATCAACATTTCCTCTGTTGTAGGGAAAAAATCTCTGTTTGCCTAGCCCTTGTATCGGACTCATAGTAAACAATTGTTAATGCTTTCACCCTTGGTGAACAATAGTAGATAGTAATAGTTTCAGAGGTCTGTTGGTTCATCACACTCTACAAGGTTTGGGTAAGCTCTCAGACAATCAGTTTGGTTCCTCTATTGTCATGTCCAGACCTTGTATATGTTTACCTGCTTATTGAAGTCTGAATAATGGTGTTTGATCACCTGAGAACTTTAAAATAGTATTGTCTCTAGGAGGAAAGAAAAACAATCCCTTTACCCATTACATTTCTCTAGCTAGATGGTTCAACCAAGACAAAATTAACTCTTAGCATCCGGCTATTGCTGAGCTGTTTGCCATATAATATTATGTCTTGATAAAAGTCATATTTTTGAGACATGATTCAAAAGCCCACAACAAAATCCCCCTTTGTTTGGGGTACAGGCACGTGTATAGGGGTGTCTGTGTCGCAAAACATGAGTGGGGCTTTTGGCTAGAGTGATTGTTCGTCTTCTCCGGTGAAGTGAATGAAATAAAAAAAAATTTTTTTTTTTTTTTTTTTTATAATAAAATGGCAGCGGTGATGCTGGTTGGTCCTCAACTTGACTCGGCGTCTTTAGATGGACACTTCCGATGACGATCCTGGTCTTGTGATGAGGCCGGCCTGGCCTGGCACATCCACCTTGGGGTCCATGGGTCCTCCGCACGACAGGTCTCTTAGACGGTCTCCTAGGCGGGTCTTTTCCTCTGGACTGGCCCTTGGTGGCCTGGGACATCAGGTTATCGTCTCCGGATCGATCTCTGGCATCTGGTCTTTCCCACAGGACATTATAGCTTCCTTCTAGGGTCCGGTCATTGACACCTCCGATCGCCGGTCTGGTCATAGTCTGGGCCTTCCTTTCTAAATTATTAAAATGAACAGTTTAAGTATGGGATATACCTAAAATTATATTACTGGATCCTGTAAGGCAAAAATGAGTAATATGTTTAAAGGAAATTTAAGAATGATCTCAATATCTCCAGATAGGAATTGGTGGGTTTAGTCTTCCAACAACTGCAATTGAGACTTTGGATGGCAAGCACGTAATTGATTGATGTGCACCCATCTATCACTGATTTCACCATACCGGGTAACCTGCAATTTATATGCGACCGGAGAGATTTTATCAATGATAGAGAACGGACCTTTCCAAGATGGAAGGAATTTCCGTTCCTTGATCTGGTCTCTTGCAAAGTTGTATAGATAGACCTTGTCACCAATCTCATATTCCTTCTTGGAGGTTTTGAGATCATAGTATGTCTTAGCACTAGTTGCAGCTCTTTCCAAATTTCGCTGGGCAAAGGCAAAAGCATATTGCAGATGTTTACGTAAATCCTCTATGTATTGGTGTGTGGTGGTAGCATTGATCAAATTTTGATCTGTAGTGCGATACAATAAGTGCTGGGGCAGTACCATCCGTCTACCTGTCATCAGTTCAAAAGATGACATTTTTGTAACTGTATTCGGAGTAGCCCTCAACGCCATCAGGACCAGCGGGAGTTTGACATCCCAATCTTTGCCTGTTTCCTTAACAAATTTCTTAAGGACATTAACGATGGTCTGATTGTATCGTTCTACACCACCACTAGAGGCTGGCCGATAGGCGATATGCAATTTCCTTTTAACCCCCAAAATTTTCCACAATTTGGCCATCACTTCGCTAGTGAAGTGCGATCCTCTATCAGACTCTATCCTCTGAGGTAAACCAAAACGAGAAAATACATGATTTATTAGCAATGCGGCACATGTCTCGGAGCTGTTATTTGGTGCTGGTATACATTCGACATACTTGGTGAATAAACATGTAACTGTTAACATATACCGATTTCCTCGTGAAGATTTTGTTACTGGCCCAATAAAATCCATCTGAAGGTCTGACCAAGGCATACATATCCCCCTCTTCTGGAGAGGTGCTCTGTGAGTTGGCTTGGTAGGTTGAAATTGGGGACATATTAGGCAACCTTGGCAGTATTCCTTCACATCACGTAACATATGAGGCCAGTAGGCATAATCCCGCAGGATCTCATACGTGATCTTTTCCCCACGATGACCGGAAGTGGGAGCATCATGGGCATGCTGTAGCATCAAACCTCTAAATTTAAGTGGGACGACCCATTGTTGTACGCCACCCTTCGAGGTTCGTATCAACAATCCCTGGTATAAAGAGAATTGGGATTTGGATTTCATTAAGATACGTAAATCCTCCTTCCCACTACATACTTCCTTATTTATGGGATTTTGGTTGGGATCTTCTATATGACTATAAAACAAGCCAATTATTGGGTCTTCTTTTTGGGCAGTAATTAAATCCTCACTAGGAGAATCGTGACTCCACTGTAATGCATTTGGATCACCAGCTGTTCTGGCCTGTTGCCTGGTGACAGCTTCGACCTGTACGGTACCTAAAAATTGGTCAATGTCTAACAGTTCACCGGTGATTGCCCCTTCCTTGGCTAGAGAATCGGCCAGATCGTTCCCTTCTTTCTCGGCACCTAGAACCTTGGAGTGGCCTTTGGTCTTCTTGAAGTGCAGGGTGAGATCATTGGACCTTACCAGTTCATCGATGTGACAAAAGAGCTTACCATGTTTCACGGGTTTGTGATTACTCTTGTTCATGTTGTTTCGCTTCCACCTAGGAAAATACTCCACAAAACTATTCCTGACATAATTGGAATCGGTTATGATGGCACACTCTCTGATGTTGAACTCTATAGCCATCTCAACTGCTCTAAGAATTGCAGTAAGTTCAGCAACCTGACTGCTTTTTGGTCCAAGTTTGTATCCCACAGAAATTGGGGTGACACCTTGGGTCCAAACGATTCCAATACCTGCCACTAGTTGGAGCTGTTCCCCATCCTTGCGATGAAAAGCACAACCATCCACATATACACACGGCAGCTGTTTACAGTATTCTTCATCGTAAACCTTGTAGGGAGAGAACAGTTGTTCTTCCAGAAAGTCAGTGTCCGGGGCCTCCATAACAGGCGTAGTTGCGGAACAATCATGGAGCTCGGCTAGGCCCTGGGCTACTGGACTTTCCTTGTTCTGTTTGTACCGAATTTCAAGAGGCCACCCTTGCAAAGACAAAGTCCAAGCAGTGATGCGGCTATTAGACACATTTCCTCCCTTGATACGTTCACTCTTTAAATACTGTAAAGGCTGGTGTGCCGTTTCAACAATGATTCTCTCTCCCTGAATGTAACTGCGAAAATTCTGTAATGCCCACACGGTGGACAATAGAGCTTTTTCACAGTCACTGAACTTTACTTCAACCGGGGACAAAGTTTTACTGGCATAGGCAATCACCTTACTGACATCATCACGTTTCTGGTAAAGAACAGAACTCATACTTACCTGCGTAAACCCTGTCTCTAGATAGAAATTTTTACCCCCTTCGGGATATCCGAGACACGGAGCTTGTGTGAGACGTTCCTTTAACTCCTTCATGGCGTCCTCCTGTTTCTTACCCCACGACCATTCGACATCCTTCTTCAGTAGGTGAAGCAGTGGCTTGCTTATCTCGGCGTAATTATCAATAAACTTACGCGAGTAGTTTACCATACCTAGGAAGGATCTCAATTCTTTAAGGTTAGTAGGGACTTTACAATTCAGAACCGCCTCAACTTTCTTCTTTTGTGGGTTCAAACCTTCAGCAGTAACTTCATGGCCTAGGAAGTTTACCTTCGTGCGACACCACTGGGCTTTTTGTAAGGACAGTTTAACTCCTGCTGCTTTTAATTGGCCCAGGACATGCCGAAGTTCTGTAATGTGTTTGGCCATATCAGTACTTTTGATCAGGATATCGTCCACATATGCCAACGTCCCCCTTTCGAAGGCGTCTGGCATGGCCTTGTGCATGAACACAGCAAATTCATGTCCGGAATTTATGAATCCGAAAGGCATTCGTACCCAACAATATTGTCGATTCCCAAAACTGAAGGCCAGTTTGTATTGGTCTTCCTCACTCACCTTTATGGTCCAATACCCCTGTGCACAATCCAAAGCTGTGAAAACTTGGGATCCTTGGAGCTGGGCGAGACACTGGTCTATGTATGGGACAGGCCATCCTGACATGTACACACGCTTGTTTAGCTGACGGAGGTCAGCGCACAGACGCCATTGTCCATTGGGTTTTAAGATACCCAGGATCGGGTGGTTGTAGGAGCTGTGGATGGGCCTAATTATACCCCTTTCATGTAACTTCCTGATAATCTCAGCTAGAGATTCATAGGAAGCTAATGGTAACCTATACTGTCTTACGAATACTGGTGGGGCATCTGGATCTGTTTGGATCCTAGCGATGTGTAGGTCAGTAGTCCCACAATCGTAAGAATCCTTGGCAAAGATCTCTTGGAATTCAAGGAGAAGCTCTCGGAGCAATTGTCGGTCGAGATCACTGGCACACGCGTCGGCGAGGGCCACCATCTCTTCCACTAACTCCTTGAATCCAGGAAAGCTTTCCGGCTGACCTATCTCATATGCCTCTTCAAGTTTCGTGGTGAGGTCATTGGGTATGTGATGTGTGTGTGTGTTCTCCTGCCATCCAGGTTCTTTGGGGTACTCTTGTTCTTTGATTGGGTGATCAAAGACAATTGATGTCTCTTCGATTCGACAGGTGCCATCTTTAGAATCGAATGGATAAATGGACTCTATGGTGAAAATACCCTCTGGTAATGAATGGAATGTTTGTTCAATTAATTGTTCCTCCGACAAATATTCATCGGGGATGAGTCCAATCACCTGGTTAGTGACCCCAAAGGTGTAATATTCAGTCTCTACCGCTAGACCAATAAGGGTCTCTTTGGGTAAGACGATGTCCTGATTGGACAGATTATGTACGTAAATGTACATCGGGGATTGATGTGTGTTGACTAGGGGCGTGTGTGTAATGTTCAGTCCCTCCCCCTGCATTTTATGGGAGAGGCATACCAATGCATCTGACCCCTTCAGTCTATGTCCCTTTTTAACTTGGATGGAGAGTATGAAATTATTTATGCCCTTAGGAATTGTAATCTTTTGGGCTACCTGGACTTCAACAGCATAAGGCATCTGTTGCTGGGATTTTAAAGCTAAGTCCAGATTTTGGTATTTTTCGGGGTCCCCCTTTAGTCGACTCCATAAACAGTCATTAATTAGGTCGACTTGCATTGCAAAGCGATGTAATATATCGTTGCCAAAATAAATTTTAGTTTGGGGATTATCCAAGACTAGGAACACATGGGTGGCTGTTTTGTTTCCTACAGTGACGTTTAAGAGACACCTAGCCATTGAATTGTGATCATCAGAGTCATCAAGGGAGTCTGAAATCCAATGACGCTGAGGTGTGGAGAAACGGATCATTTCCATTTCAGTCAGGTGTTTTATCAACCCATGGCTTACAAAGCTGTGTTCCTGTCTCAAATCTAGTTTGGCATATTTTGACCTATTAAGACCATTTATCCGGATGGGGATAAACAAGTCGCTGTTAACCCTTTCAATACCTGTCAAGAATTGGGTGTGATCTCCCCCTTTTCTTGGTTTATCCTCCTGATGAAAAGATATCGTAAGGATGTCATCTTGGAGGGAAATATCTTTTATTTTCTCTTGGGGAATTCTAAAAATGTGTTCCTCATCTCTTCTGATAGGGTTACAGTCATCAGGTTTGATAACCGTTACATCAGGAAGTTGGCTGTTCCTGAAATGGATTTCTAATGATCCAGGCCTTTCTTCCACCAGGTGGCAGTGTTGTCGGGAATGGGGAGTTTTAAGTTTCCCATATTTAATTGGGGTATTTACCTGTGACCACAGGACTTGGTTCACACAATCAACTATGGTGTTCAGCCTTTTTAGGAAGTCCATCCCAATTATCATGTGGTGCTGTGATATGCTAGCAATGATGATGGGGTGTCTCAGTTCCTTATTACCCAGTTTCAGTTTAAGCCAGGCGGTACCCATGACTTGTAACGGGTCTCCACCTACACCAATCAATGAGCTGTCAAAACTTTTAAGTCTCGGCTTGGTGGGCATGACATTCGCCACTTTGTCAAAATGTTCCTGTGACATGATGGTTGCTTGGGATCCAGTGTCTATTAAGCCGACAATCGAAAGATCACTGGCATCCTGCACCTGCACCGTGGCATAATATCTCCCATCAGATTCAGTCAGCTCACACATGAAATTGGTGTGGTTGAAGATCTGTGGGCCCTTCAATAACATATGACTGGCTCTTATCTCACCGCATGTGGTGGACACATTACCCTTATCCTCCCTGGTGGGATTCTTGGACTGTCTCAAGACAGAAGCACAACTAGAAGTTGGTGCTCCGTCTGGCTTGTCAATCCCGACGACTTCCGATGCCGCGACTATATTAGGGGCAATAGATGGACACTGAAAAACAGGAGAATCATTAATAACCAACAAATGGTCCCCCCTTGCCTGAGAACTAGCTTCTCCATTAGTAGGCGTGTCAGGGACGGGGCACACATCTCCTGTCATTTGACTCAGTGTCCTCCCCTGTTGGTTTAAGGCTTGGTTGCCTGTTAATTCTGTGACCCTTGGTTGGTCACAGGAGCTGCTCCTAAAAAAGGATTAGATGGAAATTGAGTGACAAGCCTGTCCATTTGTTCAGCCATTTTGCTGACCTGTGCCTCTATTTGTCCAATACGCTCAGAGGAGTCATTCTGTTGATTCTCCCTTTTCCTATACTTGCGCTTGTATTTTGGACGAGACTGGTAATGAGACTCAGAGTCAGAACTACTGCTCTGGTCCCGACGCCATTGTTCTCTCTGAGGTTTTGGGGTCTCCCTGTTATTAAAGGGAGCCTGGGGTACTGTATCCCCCCTTTGAGCCTGAGGGTGTTCTTGGCGTGGAGGAAATCTTTGGAAGTCGGAGTTTTTATTAAAATTGGGATTCTTATTGTAATTATGGGGCCTGTTGAAATTGGGGTTCCCATAAAAATTCCCATGTTGGTTTTGGCGAGGATAATAGAACCTCTGAGGATACCATTGCCTCCTTTGATTTTCATCACTGTACTGGCCCTTACCATACTTTTTATTCTTCTCACTTCCACTACCGTAGTTCCCTGGCTTTTGCCTATCCTTTCTCACCCACTGGTTTTGGGGTGCAAAGTTATGGACCTCCTTCACTTGCTGGGTTTGAGGTGCAAATCTAGGGGAACCATTGGTTTTACCCCCACGGACTACTTCCGCATATGATTTCTTCTCTGCCTGCACATTTGGATTTGGAGGGGAAACGGTAGTGGCTGCTACTATCTTGGGGCTACTTTTAGGTTCTCTTTTTATCCCGCCCTCACTGGACTGTTGGATCGAGAATAAATAGTCACTCTCTCTCACCAACCAATCAAGAGAGCATCCCTTTCTGTAATCCTTTGCAAGTCCCAATTTTATGTAAGCAGGTAATGCTTCATAGAATAGTGTCTTGAATTCTGGCTGGTTAGGATTGGGATCCTTTTCAGCCAGGAAATAGGCATTTCTGAGGACAGCCAGAAATTCTGCAGGGCTTTGGTGAGGACCACACTTTAAATTGTAGGCCGCAGCCTTGGCAGAGGTTACAGTTTTATAAGGCCCAAATTCCATGTGGCACTTATGTTTAACCTCTCTCCAGGACTGATTGGAATAGGCCCTCAAGGTCTCAAAGAATTGCCGGTATTTCTCCTCAAACACCCATGGCAGCAATTCTATTTTGGTGTGGTCATCTCTAATGCCCAGAATCTCTAACGTCTGTTCATATGTTTTCATGTGTTCGGTGATTTCAAGGGACCCTTTTTTAGAAAACATAGGAACAGTGTCCTTCAGGAACTTAATGACCTTTGGGGTGTCATATCTCCTGAATGACCCCTGGGATTTCCCTTCCTGCCTATATGAAACCTCATATCTTTCTTCAGAGCGCTCTGGAGTGTATCTTGAAAGCTTAGGAGGTGACCTATATTCTGACCCTGACTCACTATCAGATACTTCGCTGTGATGCGGGTATCTCCGCTCATCAGCCTCTGGCTTGACTGGGTTGGTCCGTCTTTGGACCCCAGAATTTATTTGGGCCGTCAACCTTATAATCTGCTCCTCCAGAGTTTTCTGCTCAGATTTTATCAAGGTAAGTTCTGACTGGTCATGCTTATCCCCTGGGTGAACTTTAATTTTGACAGGAGATAACCTCTCTGATCTGAAGTACCTCACCTCATCTTTTAAGTCCTGATACTTCTCTTGAAGTTGTTTTAATTCCTGAAAGTTTCTTTCATATAGGTCCTGAGCACTTCGAAAGTCTCCGACCAATCTATCATAATGTTTCTCGGATTCGTCTAAACGAACACCGGCATGACCAAGCTTCCCTTTCAAAGACTCAATGTCCTGATTTTTGCTTTCTAACAAGAGGCGGGCCTCTGACAACTCTTCCCTTAGAATCCTGGTCTGCTGGGCAGCTCCAGCGGTCATGAACCATAACATGGGCCAAGCTTCTAGGAGAAGTCTGTCACGGCCTCTATCACTTTCTGCTCCAGCAAATGCCATTAAAAACCCAACAACCTGGCCCTTTTGGTTAAACAGGTCCTCAAAGGTGCCCATGGCCTGCTCTTTCTCTTCATCCACAAATTCATTATTGCTATCCCCCAAATTCAATTTCTTGCGGAGATAATTTATTACTTCATTTTCAACATACTTCTGCCAAGCACCGGCAGCTTTCCGAGCTGGCTTCATAACTTCCTGCTCAATGCCTTGAGCCGCCATATTTTCCTCGTTATGCTTGGAAGAGGTGGATCCGTGATTACTGGATGCCATTTTGATACAAAATATATGTTTGATAAAGTGTACAAATATACAATCACCAGTGCGTTTTGTGTTATGGTACGATTTCTATGGATCTCAGCAGTGCCTCCAAATTTATGTCGTGGTGGTTTATGTAAGGATATATTATTTATAAAGGGCGTGTCCCTTTCCCTTAGATGAAATATTACAGTGCCTCCAGCCGTTAAAATACGGCAAATATTTAGTAAACCAATAATTTGGACACCTTGATAATTCGATCACCACTTATTATTATACCTTGAATTCTTTTAGCCAATATGATTTCGTACCATACACACAAAATTTGCCTTATAATAGATAAATATAAAAATTTATTTATGTACAAAAATTATATATATATTAACACAAAACACAAAAGACTGGTGATAAATGAATATTGGTACACACAATCAAAAATATATCCTACCAATGTAAGACACAATAATAAGGTCTCTAACTAATTTCATCAATCACAAACTTTAAATGATATGATATTTATTAAATTTATTAATAATTAATAATTTCGAATATCTCAAAGGTTATATTCTTACATGCCGTGGCCATAGGCTTGCAAGAAGTAAGCCCTTGATATATGATACTCTGGTTATTAATATTCAATAAATTATGAAATATGGAAAAATTTATAATGTGGCAATAAACAATTTTTTTTAACAGTAACACAGTATCTGACTACATATATCTAACTATCCAATATTGTTGTAATACACTAAGGTAATTTTATGATTCTACACAACAGAGAAAGTAATTAATACAAATCAAATAAACATCTCACCACACCCGGACGTCAGACTAGGCAACTCTCCCGTGGATTTAGCTGGCAGTGGAACGCCTTTAGACTGATATATAGGCAAGTGAGAGATTCAATAGGGGAGAATGTAGGAAGTTATAAGTTTAGAGGTTTAAAGTTTTAGGAAGTTTGAAAAGATTGAAGAGTAGTTATTTCAGCAGAGATCTTCTTCAGATGTCAGGTCTTTCCATGAGGTCTTATGAGGGTTCTTCTTTTTCATGAGGTTTTTTTTTATGTTACAGCACATGGGCTTTTTATATCCACTAGTCCATTGTTCTAAGATACCTTCCCACCAGGCTTCCTGATTGGCTAGTTGAGAAATGTGTGTACATAAGCTATTTCTCACCTGCCCGCCAGGTGGCGGTCATGTATCACAGAACAATGTGAGTATTTGATATGACTCATATCTTGGGTGGAATCTTCAGGTAATTTCAGGAATAAAATATACAGCACTTTCCAGATATAGCAGTGATCATACCTATGATATTCTAAATAGGGACCATGGAATATAGGTGTATATTCGGTTATTCCTCCTTGAAGTATCATCCTGTTTGTTTCTTGATAAGACATGTAACTAATGCTAGTTTATAATACATCTTACTTCCCATCATCTCAATACTCAAGTTAGTGATATATAGTTCCCATTGCTGAGTATTTAGTGGTGTTTAAAGTCTATGACATCTTATTCATAATCTGTTTTTGTAGTACATTTTTGTAATGATATACAGTGAACTTTTAAACTTAAATGTCCTGAATTTCACCCCTTGGTTTCAGCATCAACATTTCCTCTGTTGTAGGGAAAAAATCTCTGTTTGCCTAGCCCTTGTATCGGACTCATAGTAAACAATTGTTAATGTTTTCACCCTTGGTGAACAATAGTAGATAGTAATAGTTTCAGAGGTCTGTTGGTTCATCACACTCTACAAGGTTTGGGTAAGCTCTCAGACAATCAGTTTGGTTCCTCTATTGTCATGTCCAGACCTTGTATATGTTTACCTGCTTATTGAAGTCTGAATAATGGTGTTTGATCACCTGAGAACTTTAAAATAGTATTGTCTCTAGGAGGAAAGAAAAACAATCCCTTTACCCATTACATTTCTCTAGCTAGATGGTTCAACCAAGACAAAATTAACTCTTAGCATCCGGCTATTGCTGAGCTGTTTGCCATATAATATTATGTCTTGATAAAAGTCATATTTTTGAGACATGATTCAAAAGCCCACAACAATAGAATACCTAAAAAGACCGGCTGCACTCTAGTATCGTCAGCACGCATAAAACTTTCAATAGATTGAAGCAGCTCTAGTGATAATAACAAAAACATAAAAAAAAACCAAATAAGTAAACGGTGTTCAATGTGCCAAACGTGAAGTCTCTCCTAAATCAGAGTCCATATATGTTCAGGTAAAATGATTTTCCACCATCCAGCAGGTCCTTGTAGTGTAATGAAAACACTGAGTGCTAACACCTTAATCAAATGCACACTCACCAAACTATAGGCTGTAAAAGGTAGAGATTTAGGTGTTTTCATTTTAGGGTCCTGTTAATACTTCAACATACAGGTGACATTTTAGACAGTTTTGTGCCTCCACCCTTTTGGTAACAGTTTTAACAAGGTATGAATGTACACTTGCGTACAAAATCAGCTCCATAAAGACATGGTTTGGTGTGGAGGAACTGGATTGACCTGGACAGGGCATGGACCTCAACCCTACTGAACACCTTTTGGGTTTATTTGGAATGTTCATGATGAGGCAGGTCTTCTCCAACATCAGTACCTGACCTCAAAGTGGCCCTGCAGACACACTTTGGATTGGGCTGTCCAACAAGTTGATATAGGTGCGATTGTGTTACTATTATTGTTACAGCGTGCATTTTAAACATTCTAAACATCTGGGCACTTGTAAACTTATGGAAACAGTTTGGGGAAGGTCCTTTTCTGTTCCAGCATGACTGCGCCCCTGTTCATTAGTCCAACTCCATAAAGACGTGGTTTGACCAGTTTGGTGTGAGGGAATATGAGTGGCCTCAACAATATTATTGAACACCTTTTAGGATGAATTAAAACACTGATTGTGAAGTCTTTTCATCCAACTTCAGTACCTGACTTCACAAATGGGAACAGATTCCCACAGATGCCATATAAAATCTCTTGGAAAGCCTTCCCAGAAGAGTGGAGGTGAAGGCCTTTTTCCGTTGCAGCATGACTGTGGTCCTGTGCACAAAGCCAACTCCATAAAGACATTGTTTGACCAGTTTGTGCAGGCCAGTTGAGTTCTTCTACAACCAAAGTCCTGAGGATATTTAGTCCTGATCTCCAGCCAGTTCTGAAAAATTCAAGTCTTGACCGTCACCCTAATGAACATCCCAGGCATGAATTGGAATGCCAACTGTGAGCTGGGTCTACTCCTCCAACATTGGTACCTGAGCTCACAATAGAGCCCATATTCCCAAGCACACCCATCAAAATCTTGAGGAGAGCTTGCCCAGAAGAGCAGAGGGTAGTATAATCATACATGAGGACCAACTCTATATTAATGGCCATAGTTTTGAAATGGGATGTCCAACAAACTCCATATAGGTGTGATGGTCAGGTGTCCCCAAACCTTTAGCCATACAGTGTATTTCAAAGAGATACTGTTGTTTGGATACATGTATCTTAACCACAGTGTCTTTTTTTAGATATTATAAAAAAAGCCCACATAAGTTTGCTCCTGACAGGAAATGGTGAGTGATATGTTGCTGGTGCACACCCCGTGATCACTACGTGCATGAGGTCTGCTTAAGGACACCCAGCCTGTGTAAATAAAACTAATTACCAATCTCTGCCTTTTATAGCTGGCGCCTCTGTTGTGGAATGTGTGTGAAATTCACAGTGTCTGCCAGAACAGAGGGTGAGGGCTTGATATCATGTTTAGGTAGTGAGGCTTTCCTGTGGTGTACAGAGATGGAATCTGAGTAACGGGGTTCTGGTGATGGATGAGCGTATCATGGAAAGCGGAGTGTGAACAAGTGGAAAGAAGCTTCAGGGTGGCAATACTTGTGAGGTTGTAACTGGTGTAACATATGGAATCACTTCATTAGATTAATGTGACTGTCGGCAAATTGTTTATTAGTAGACATGATGGGCACAACACATGGATCGGCAATGAAATTCATACACTTGAAGATACATTATTTTCATGTATCTTTGGTCTGGGCACTTAACATGCATGGTTCTCTTCTTTCCTCCAGTATTGGATGGTCCTTGCTCCTGCAAAACCAAACCTCACATAAAAACATATAAGCAAGTGCCGTTCTGTTCCATATTGTGCTTTGATATCCAAGCTGACTCCAAGGGGGCAAGTCCATGACAACCTGGGCTTACAGGCAGTGGGTTGAATGATGCTGGACGTCATTCATTCCAGAAGAGGGATGGTGATGGAGGGTGCAGACTGAAGCCCTGCAGGGGAGTATTATTGTGGACACCCCTTTTTTTATTTTAACTTTTCGAGGGTTGAATGAAATGGTTCTAATGCTCTAATTTTTTTATATTTTGGCTGGAGTTGTGTTTTAACATGACAGGCTAAGTTGTTGAAGACTTAAAGGCATAGTCCACCTTTCGCAGCATGTTTCTGGTATGCCCATATTTAGGGTGTTACATGATGCCAGTCCCCAGGCCCCCCCTGCAGGCTTCTGTTTAGTTTTATCTCAGCCACATCATCCATTCACATGGATCTGTGCATAGATATGCAACCGTGGAAGAGGATTTGGTAGATCTTAGTGTAGCACAAGCGTGGAGACTTCACTGTACTTATAGTCCTTAGATACTTTTTCCAGCTCCATTGATGAAGGTCTGTACCTTTTTTTAATTGTTTCCTTCTGTTTAATTTCATCTCAGCCACTTCATCCATTCACATAGATCTGTGCATGGAAGTGCAACCATGGCAGAGGGATTGGTAGATCTCAGTGTAGCACAAGCACGGTGACATTACCTCACTTCTACTCCATTGACCTTTCTCCAGGTCCAAAGCTGAAGGTTTGTACCTTGGTATGGACTTGAGGCTGATGGAATACCCTAAAATAGCCCATGTAGTATACCTGTGATCCACTGATTGTGGTTGGAATGCTTTGTCGGCTGAAAAGTAAAAATTAATAAATGCTAATTTTTTTTTTTCTTTTTACAATGTACATATATTAATATTTATTTTTTAAAACAAATCTGGAATATACCTTTTAATCCAGTGATAATCAGCTAGACCGTGAGGTGCAAATGTTTCCCTAATCTAATTTGTATCTGCATGGTTATCAATCAAGGCCATCTAGGAGTTCAGCTTGATTGCAAGCAGTCTGAATTTTAAACCTAACTGATTCGAACTTGAGAAAGGGTGGGGACACCCAAAACTGCCATTCCTATTTTTGTTCATGTGTACTAAATCGCACTAGAAAAAACATATAGGGGACCAGGAGAGACCACCTAAAAAAAGAGGCTTTACAGGAGAACCAACCGCAGTGTAACCGAACGTAATATACTTTAAGATCAAACTGTACAAAACATTACATTGGTCTGGCTGACCTAATTGATCCTCCAATCATTTTTAAGGTCTGATAAAGTTATCACCTTGGGTTACAAGAGCCCAGGCCCATTGCACACATGCATGCACACTGCCATGCACACACTAGATCAGAATATAGTAGATGATAATTCTTCTAAAGCCATCAGTCCAAAGGAAAGCGAGATTTCAAGGCATCACTTAGAGCCGACTGTGGCCGAACGCCATCCAGTCATTTGACCGACAATGTTGCTGTAACACTTTCCTGGCAATGATGGCTTATGACCGAGAGCTGTGAAGCAATAGCTATGAGGCTAGTTGGCACGTTCAAACAGATATTGCGGTAAGCTTAACCGTGTCTTGTCCTGCTGTTCATCAAGGCTTCAGATACATTAGATAATAGTCCATCTAGAAGTATATATTTAGCAGGATTTGGAGCAGATAGTGTAGCCTACATCTAACTGGATCAATCCAAAATTCAATAATAGAGTTTGCGGTTCTGTACAATAAGTGCTGACTGATCAAAAACACTGCATTGCTGGGTCAAGGAATTACTAGTCACAAAGCGGTGTTCAGTCAGTTCATCCAGCGTCTAAAGAGGCTGCAGCAGCTCTGATAGCAACAGGTCAAGTCTTTTGAGCCATGCAGTAAAGCACTTTATATAAGCATAATAATAGCAGGGAACAAAGGGTAGCTACTATAGATTAGAGTTTAGAGGAACGTTTAGATTAGAGCATTTTTTTTTTTTAGTTGCTTGTATAGCGCCGTCAATTTATGCAGCACTTTACATATATTTTGTACATTCACATCAGTCCCTAACCCTCATAGGGTGTACAATCTAAAGTCCCTAACTCACATTCATACATACACATACTAGGGCTAACGTAGAAAAGAGACAATTTACCTAACAGCATGTCTTTGGAGTGTGGGAGGAAACCAGAGTACTCGGAGGAAACCCACGCAGGCACAGGGACAACATGCAAACTTCAGGCAGATGGTGCCATGGTTGGGATTCGAACCAACGACCCGAGTACTGCTAAGTGGAAGTGCTAACCATTTAGCCACTGTGCAGCCCATATATATGTATGATGGGGCAAGGCATTAGCGCTATAGAAAAGTCGCTGACAGTTCATTCTACCCATCAGACTGCTTCACTGCAGGTAAAAGTCCACACTCAGTCTCATAGGGTATGTCTGAAGGCTCTCACCACTCTGATGGCTAGTGTTGTGTCCCCTTCAGGGCTGAATCTGCACCCTCACAAGATATCCTTGGTAATGGTTACTGCTCGCCTCTATGCTCCTCACTGAGATCCACGTACTTTCGTTAAAGCGGGGTATTCTGCCATTCAGTGGCGGTAGAGCGGGCAGCTGATGGTCACAACACCAGTGAGGACGGGGCCTGCTGCTCGTTGACACTGCCTACATCAATGCATTTCACCCATGTGACCATGAGCTTCGTTGGGACGTGCAATCCTCCAGCCTCTTACAGGGTAGTTTGCCTTTCAGCCTAAGTCTGCAGCTTCATCAAAACAGTTCCTGCGAATCCTCAAACTATCCAACTGGTATACCCTTTATAAGGGATCTCGGGTGGTGACCGGAGCCATGGAGGAGTGTATTGGCTGCCTTTTTTTTTCCTGAAGGTTTTTGTCATAAGTCTGTTATTTTCGATCCTAATTGAGAGGTCTAAAAATGATCTATCTTGCATCCACTACATAGGTTAATTTTATGTTACGAGTTTTATGTCCAAGTTCCTCCATGAACATCTTTAGATCATAAACTGAGCCATGCCATATCATAAGCACATCATCGATGTACATCAGCCATGGGCCCGTGTGACTGAGGTACATTGATGAGGCATACACAACGTCCACCTCCCACCACCTCAGGTGAAAGCAGGCATACGTGAGGAACGTGGAGCATAGAGGCTAGTGGTAACCATTACGAAGGATATCTTGTTTGGGAGTGGAATAGAGCGGATTCAGCCTTGAAGGGAACTTGATAGTAGCATCAGGGTGGTGAGAACCTTCAGGCATACCCTGTGAGACAGAGTGTAGAATTTTACCTGCTACGGCAGTGAGCAGTCTGATGGGTTGGATGGACTGAACACCGCTTTGTGACTAGTAATTCCTTGACCCAGCAATGTAGTATTTTTGATCAGTCAGCACTTACTGTACAGAACTGCAAGGTCTATTATTGAATTTGGATTAATCTAATTAGATGTAGGCTACAATATCTGTTCCAAATCCTGCTAAATATATACATCTAGATGGACTGTTGGACTGTTATCTAATGTATCTGAAGCCTTGAATACATAAAAAACTTCCAATGCACTGTTCCAAATTATTACGCACAGTAAGTTTCAAAACACTTTATAGGTTGTAGAGAACTGAAAATTGTCATTTGTTGTGTTTGCAGCATATTTACTGAAATCAAAAGCTATTTCAATCAAACTTTTAACAACATTTTAACTTTTTAAACATTTTAACAGGTCATGTTACATTGTAACATAGGACTCCTTATTTAATAGCAGCTTCACAAGTCTTGCATCCATTGAACTTGTGAGTTTTTGGACAGTTTCTGCTTGAATTTGTTTGTAAGATGTCAGAATAGCCTCCCAGAGCTGCTGTTTGGATGTAAACTTCCTCCCACCCTCATAGATCTTTTGCTTGAGGATGCTCCAAAGGTTCTCAATAGGATTGAGGTCAGGGGAGGATGGAGGCCACACATGAGTTTCTCTCCTTTTATTCCCATAACAGCCATTGATGCAGAGGTATTCTTTGCAGCATGAGATGGTGCATTGTCATGCATGAAGATGATTTTATTACGGAAGCATAGTTCTTCCTTCTGTACCAGGGAAGAAAGTGGTCAGTCATAAACTCCACATACTTTGTAGAGGTTATCTTTAAACCTTCAGGGGCTCTAAAGGGGCCGACAAGCTCTGTTCCCATGATTCCGGCCCAAAACATGACTCCACCACCGCCTTGCTGACGTCGCAGTCTTGTTGGAACAGGGTGGCCGTCCACCAACCATCCACTACTCTATCCATCTGGACCATCCAGGGTTGCACGGCACTCATCAGTGAACAGGACTGTTTGAAAATTAGTCTTCGTGTATTTTTCTGCCCAATGCAGCCGTTTCTGCTTGTGAGCATTGGTTAGTGGTGGCCGAATAGAAGGTTTATGCACAGTTGCAAGACTCTGGAGGACTCTACACCTTGATGTCCGTGGGACTCCAGAGGCACCAGCAGCTTCAAATATCTGTTTGCTGCTATGTAATGGTATTTTAGCAGCTGCTCTCTTGATCCGATGCATGGATCTGGCAGAAATCTTCCTCAATGTGTATTTATCTGCACGAACCCGTCTGTGCTCTGAATCAGCCACAAATCTCTTAATAGTGCGATGATCACGCTTAAGTTTTCGTGAAATATCTAATGTTTTCATACCTCATCCAAGGCATTGAACTATTTCACTCTTTTCGGCAGCAGAGAGATCCTTTTTCTTCCCCATATTGCTTGAAAATGGTGCTCTGCTTAATAATGTGGAACACCGTCCTTTAGTAGTTTTTCCTTAAATTGGGCTCACCGGCCAATCTAATTATCACAGGTGTCCGAGATTGTTTTCAGTGATCAAAAGAGCCCTGACACACAATGCCATCCATGAGTTAAACTGAAAAACAAAATATTTCATCTTTGTGACACTTAAATAGAATTTGCATAATAATTTGGAACGCGGTGTACTTGTTTATTACTTTCTATAGTAAAAAACATAATATGGTGCCCAAAATAAAATATTTCATATATATAATTGCCTTAATGCAATCCAGTAAAATAAAAATCAAACAATGTCTGTGTTGAGTGAACAGTCCTCTTGATAAATAAAAAAAGAAAAACAACTTGTGCCGCCAAATGAATGAAACAACGGTGAATATTAATATATTATGCGCTCACCTCCTATTTAGCCTAATGTGAATTTAGGCTAAAATCACTTTTTGTCCTAAAAGGACAGATGAAAACTCCTCCTGCTCCAGATCTCCTACTCAGATGGTTCCATGTTGCAGTATGCTAATAATCCACCTGGTGTCTCTCCAAAGTGCTGCTCCCTATGATGGATATGGGTGGATGGATTCCTCACTATCACCTCCAGGGGTCTATTCCTCTTTATGTCCCCTCCAGAGCTCCACATACATGGTATCAAAAAGAAAATGAGAAATAGTGCCTTATCCTTTTAACCATTTTATTAATCCAATAAACAGTCCCACTCACATTAAGAACAATTAAAATGTGCCTGTGATAAATGCCTTTGTGTGTGCTCTGCACACTTCCTATACTCGCCGTAAGCAAGCCGACAGAACGTGGTGACATCAGAGCCCCTCCCCTACGCGTTACGCCACAGGGTCACGTGGCTTCATCAGGGGGATTTGATTGCAATCAAACCGCAACATTGTTGGTCAGATGACAGGATGGCGTTGGGCCATAGTCGTGTCTAAGTGAAGCCTTGAATTCTCTTTCCTTCAGAAGATAGTACATTCATCTAAAGCTGTCAGTCATATCTAGTGTGTGCATGGCAGTGTGGATGCATGTGTGCGATGGACCTGAGCTCTTGTAACACAAGGCGATAACTTTATCAGACTTTGTTTTAATGGAGATTGGAGTATCGTTTAGGTCAGCCAGACCAATTTATTGACCAAACCAATAAAAATGGCATTTTTTAGGATGGCTTTCCTGATGGTGAAAACAATGGACCATGCCGGTATGATGTGAGTTGAGACAACCACTTGTAGTCTCCATCATAAGCACAGCAGGGACTCCACGTTGTCACCCTATAACTGGAATTGTCTAAACAAGAATCTTCATGGCAGGATTACCAGGGATTATTTAAATGAAAGCTACAGATTTTAAACCGGATTAAAGATGACTTTTGAGATGAAAGCTTTTAAAGATTGAGTTCACAGCTGCTTTACAAGTTCCATTCATTAGCTGTGGTATTGCGAATCAACAGCAATTAAGGGCTAGGCTTAGAATTATTTTTTTTCCACTTGTGTGACACACAAACAACCCTAATTTACAAGTGCTAAATATAGCCCAGGAATATATTAATTTGTTTGTAGTACTTTTATTTTCAGTTTCCAAAAATTCATTTCAAAGTACTTTGTGTCCTCTCTTCAGATGATAGCTTTTCTCAGAATGGAAATGGTGTGATCACAAACAGCGAGCACCCACTCCCTGTGCAACGGAAGAAGCCGGGCCCCCGGGTGGACGGACAGAGCCCCTCAGAGCAGCATTCTGATGTAAATGTGGCCAAGATGGTCTCCATGATGCAGGACAGAGGAGCCAAACCCAACGCCAACCAAGTCAATGGAGAACTACCTTTGTACTCCATGCCCAACAAAGTATCTCCTGTGTATGCCAAGCGGCCTTTTGTCCGTCCCAGAGAAGGTGAGACTCGGCTTAGGGCTTTTGGAGAGATTCACTCTCTTTATTTGCTCCAATGACCATTGACACTCGGACAAATTTATTATGAATTGTGAGTTGTAACCAAAATAGGTGTAGAGGGGAGGTCTTCCACTAAGGACACCTCTTTGTGATAACTGTATAAAGCTAGCCATACACTGGTAGACTTTTTAGAATGAATGTTAGTACAAACATTCGTATGACAATTCACTTTACATTTGATGACTTGAAGAATGCCATTCAAAAGTATTTCACTGTGACCATAACTTGTAGAAAAGCTTATTGGCATCTCTGAGCAATCACCCCACATGTCTCCAGGGCCAGCACTAAGAAGAACCGGTCCCTCTGGTGTACACATGTAGAGAAAGCAAGAAAGAAGCACCACTGGAAGAACAGCCCAAGTGTATAGAGCAGGGGTCTTTTCAAACAAAGGGCCAGTTTAATGTCCTTCACACTTTAGGGGGGCCGGAGTGAGGCCAGTGGGGGTAGAAAATGTCCAATGCCAAACATTAGTGAGAACAATCATGGCCTCAGGGTTGGTGGTCAGTAAAAGGAGGAGTAGTGCCACATCAATGGTATCAGTGGAAGAGATGGTGCCCCATAATTTGTGTCAGGTTTGAGGAATAGTGCCCCATCATTGACACTAGTGGAAGGAATAGTGCCCCATCATTAGTGTCAGGAATTATGCCCCACTGTTGGTCTCAGTTGGAGGAGTAGTGCCAGATAAAGGCTAGCAAAGGGCCACATTTGGCCCTCAGTCCACAGTTTGGAGACCACTAGTATAGAGGAATCAAAACTGCTTCAGCCCATTTCCTCCCAGACCATGTCTCTGACGTGTCTTATCCCACCTACAGGGCTTAGTCACGTGGATGAGGCGAAATGCATCAGAGATGTGGCCTGGCAGGAGCTGGGCTAAAGCCGTTTTGCTTCCTCTATACACTCAGGCTGTTTCTCCAGTGTGTGTTGGTTGCATTTTGGAGCAAATGGACTTTTTCGAGCAAAAACACAGTCACTGTTACAAAATTTGATAATTTGAGAAACATTTACCATTGTTCTCCTTCACATTTTCACATTACCATGGTTGAAAATGAAGGTTGATTTGACCCTCCTAACAATTAGAAAATAAAAAGAATGTCCTTTTTAAAATGAAAAATTTCAAAAAAATTATTTTTTTCTATGGCTGGCTTAAGATGTAATTTCCCTACGTTTAGGGAGATTTCCTCTCACTTCGAGTTGGGTCTACAGGACAGGGAGTAAAGGGAATTCTCCCCAATGGAACACAGATGGCAAACCATAAACTGGCAGAGGCCTACTCTATCCGACAATAATAAGAAAAAGTTTTAGGTATTACTGTACTTTTTCTTACACCTTTTGCTGCCAGAGCCTTTTTTGCATTTTTTGCACACTAAAATAATAACTTTAGGCATGAAGGTTAGTTAAACCGCCAAATGCCAAACATATATTTTCTGAAAGCATAGACCCCGTAGAATCAAATTGCTTGTGTGCAGAGTCAAAGTAAATTTTATATATATATATATATATATATATATATATTTGCAAGAAAAAGTATGTGAACCCCTTGGGATTACATGAAGTTTTGCATGAATTGGGCATAAAATGTGCTCTGAACGTCATCTAAGTCACAACAATAGAAGAACACAGTCTGCTGAACATAATACTACACAAGCATTAGATGTTGCCATGGTTTAATTGCACATAACATGTAAACATTCACAGTGCAGGGAGGAAAACGTATGTGAGGCCCTAGGTTAATGACTTCTTCCAGAGCGAATTGGAGCCAGGAGTGAGCCAACCTTGACTCCAATCAGTGTGATGATATTGGATATGTTGCTGACAGCTGTCCTGCCCTTACAAAACACACACCTGTTTTGGGTTTACTGGTTTCAAGAAGCACTGTCTGATGTGAACCATGCCTCGCAGAAAAGAGCTCTCAGAAGACCTACGATCAAGAATTGTTGACTTGCATGAAGCTGGAAAGGGTTACAAAAGTATCTCCAAAAGCCTTGATGTTCATGTGTCCACGGTAAGACAGACTGTCTACAAATGGAGAAAGTTTAGCACTGTTGCTACTCTCCCTAGGCATGGTCGTCCTGTAAAAATGACTGCAAGAGCACAGCGCAGAATGCTGCACAAGGTAAAGAAGAATCCCAGAGTGTCAGCTAAAGACCTACAGAAATCTCTGGCACATGCTAACATTTTTGTTGACACATCTACAATAAGGAAAACATTAAACAAGAATGGAGTACATGGGAGGACACCACGGAGGAAGCCATTGCTGTCCAAAAAGAATATTGCAGCACGTTTGAAGTTTGCAAAAGAGCACCTGGATGTTCCACAGCACTACTGGCAAAATATACTGTGGACAGATGAAACCAAGATTGAGTTGTTTGGGAAGAACACACAACACTATGTGTGGAGAAAAAAAGGCACAGCACACCAACATCAAAACCTCATCCCCACTGTAAAACATGGCGGAGGGAGCATCATGGTTTGGGGCTGCTTTGCTGCCTCAGGACCTGGACGGATTGTTGTCATTGATGGGAAAATGAATTCCAGAGTTTATCAAGACATTTTGCAGGAAAATGTATGACCATCTGTCCGCCAACTGAAGCGCCGCAGAGGATGGGTGATGCAACAGGACGATGACCCAAAGCATACAAGTAATTCAACAAAACAATGGCTGCAACAGCACAGAATACGCCTTCTGGAGTGGCCCAGTCAGAGACCTGACCTCAACCCGATTGAAATGCTGTGGCATGACCTTAAGAGAGTGATTCACACTAGACATCCCAAGACTATTGCTACACTGAAACAATACTTTAAAAGGTGACTACTTGTGAGCTATTATGAATGAGGTATTCAGTAAACTATTATTTCTTGTCTGTTAGTATAGTGTACTAGGTTCGCTGGCACTTACACAAACCCACTTAGTTGTGTTGCCATTATTCAATTATATAAATTAATTCAAAAATCAATTTATAGTGCCGCGCTCCTATTTAAAATCCTTAATTTAGAATATTCTCACACTTATAAATATACTAAAAGTGCTTCTGTTGATACATAAATAATATTATATCAAATAAATATCTGTGACTTATAAAAAATAAATAAGATAATATTATAAATTAATCAAGATCATAATCTGTGGTGATACATATCACATGTGATCAATTAATCAATATTGTGCAAATACATAAGTGGCTGTATATAAATTAATAAAGTGCATAAATAAAGTCTCTTATAAATATGTGCAAGTGTGCAGGTGAATTCCTTTTCCTCCCTCCAGGTGCCGTGTGATCTCAATATGCGCTCACCTTAATATTTGCCCAAATATATTTAGACAAATAGACTTTTAATCCTTCCAGGATTGATGGGATAGTGCTCATAAGCAAGATGTTCCAGGGATAATATAGATCTATTGGAATCCTCCTGTGCTCTCCTCTTTTTCCATATGCAGCTGCTCATGCATGAGTATAAACAGGCTCTATAGGTATCTCCTATTTCCCCTCCTGGGGACACCTCTTCCTCGTATACTCCTTTCACCAGTATGGGGAATATATATCAAATGAAACAAAGAAGAAAGACCATGGTGCCTTATCCTTGTATGAAAAAGTGATTTATTGCTGCCAGGTGCGATGATACACAGCAGTATATGACACTCTTGTAATACAGGTCAGCAGTGGATACAAGATCTGCAGTAGATATATGTTATACTCTGCCTTTGCCTCTCTGTCTGCCTCTGCTTCTGTTTCTGCTGGAATCGCCGAACCTCTCCGATGCAACGCCGTGACGTCAGAGCCCCTCCCCTACGCGTATTGTCACAGGGTCATGTGACTTCATCAGAGGGAAAATGATTGGACATCACGACTGGCCTATGTGAATATATATACCTCGGCCGCCATTTTATTGAAGACCACATGGGCGCGGCCATTTTCTAAGTGATATGGAGATACTATAATTAACCCCATTGTTTTCCCATGTAGATATACACTTTATATCTGTCAGACGTTGCTATTCTGATCAGCTGTATTCCATCTTCTATATGACAACATAGGTATCCTTATGCAGTACCATACACCTATATCATATATATTACTAAATGGCTTACTTGGCTAACTTCATTGTATACTTAATCAATCTTTATTATCCTATTTAATCTTTAAAATAAAATAAAAATAGAAATAGAAATAAAAATAAAAAAATAAAAATAAAAATGAAAATGAATATAAATAATAAAAATGAAAATAAAATAAAATTAAATAAAAATAAAATTTAGATAAAATTAAAGAATAAATAAATAAATAAAATATAGAAATAAAAGTAAATGAAAATAAAAATAAAAAATAGAATATAAAAATAAAAGTAAAAATAAAAATAAATATAAAAATAAAATAAAAATAAAATTAAAATAAACTAAAAATAAAAATAAATTAAAAACATTTAAAAACCCCATACATATGATTTTCTATCAGACCTGATAATTAAATGTTTATTATGATTAAAATCTCTAAGAATCCTTATCAGATCCTTATATTACCATTATCATAGAATGTTACTTACTTATAATTAGAATATTTCCCATATTTGTAATTTTATTTAGATAAACTCATATATTTTTATAAAAACTATATCTACAATTTTTCTAAAAGATATTTATAGAGAGGTGAATAATTTTGGGCCTCAGAATTAATTATATGTCATCTCCACCTATATCCTCATTTATTACTAATGAAACATGTAAGGTCAAACTCCTTGTTTAACCCATTAGGAGCTAGACAACCCATCTCATAGATCCATTTAGATTCCTTCTTGCTGATTTCCCTTATTAGGTTGTCACCCCTCCAATGATGTACATGTTTTTCTATACCCCAGAATTCTAGTTTACTCGCATCTTTATTATGGTATTTCTTGAAATGCTGTGATAAATGATGATACTTGTATCCCCTATTGATGTTATATACGTGTTCTTTCATACGTTCTCTTAGCATCCTTTTAGTACGGCCAATATATATCAGGTTGCATGGGCATTTCAGAGCATAGATAACCCCTCTAGTGTCACAAGATATAAATTGCTGAATTTCATATTCCTTTCCACTAGTAGGGTTCTGAAATGTGAATCTCCTTCTGGGATTATGTGCCAATCTACTGCAGCTATAACATCTACCACAGGCATAGAACCCCTTTCCCTGAAAAAAACTACATAGCTGATTTTTGATAGGTGGTTCTATTATACTTTTCACCACCTTATCTAATGGTGGGAGCTTTCTTATATATAAACCGTGGTATTTCTGGAATATTATTTTTCAAATGTTTATCTAATTTTAGAATCTTCCAGTGTTTCTTTATTATATTTTGCACCGATTTATACTGTGTGTTATATTGTAGTACTACTAATAGTTCCTCCTTTTCAGTATTCTCTGTTTATCTGCTACCAACTTATTGCGATCCATAAATCCTACTTTTTCCCTTTCCGCTTGTATTATTTCTTTTTTGTAGCCTTTATTTGTAAATCTTTCCAATAGCTTTCCACTTTGTTCTACATAGTCCTTCATTTTTGTGCAATTCCTTTTTAGCCTAATGAATTGGCCCCTAGGGATATTCATTAACCACGCTTTGTGATGGCAGCTATCTGTAGGGATATATGCATTTCTGTCTACAGATTTAAAATAGTTTCTTGTGCATAATTGTATTCCCTCTTTGAAAATTTGAATATCTAGAAAATTACTAGATGTATCATGTATGTCATAACTAAGTTTTATATTCGCTTCATTCCTGTTTAGACCATCATAAAATTCAATAAGATCTTCTTTTTCACCATTCCATACCACCAATAGGTCATCGATGTACCTTTTGTATATTAATATCTCTGTTCTACTATTCTGAAATATAAATTCATCTTCCCATTTCGCCATATATAGATTAGCAATGCTAGGGGCGAATTTAGCGCCCATAGCAACTCCTCTTCTTTGGGAATAGTATGTGTTACCATACCAAAAATAATTGTGGGTAAGACAAAATTTTAAACATTTTATGATGAATTTTTTATGTCTATTAGAGATATTTCCATATTTATTAAGTGCCCATTTGGCTGCTTCTATGGCTCCCTGATGATCTATATTGGTGTATAATGCTGCGACATCTGCTGAACTCAAAAGCATGTTATTATCTATGTGTATATCCTTCATTACCTGTATTATATGTTTTGTATCCCGTAGGAATGCTCTAGTTTTAGTTACTAATGGCTGCAGATAATAATCCACATATTCACCCAGTCTTGCTGTAAGTGAATCTATCCCATTAATAATGGGTCTACCTGGTGGGTTGGTGCTGTTTTTATGGATTTTGGGAACTGAATACATAATGGGTAGTCTACACACTGATGGTACTAAATATTCATGTTCTTTCTCATTAATTACTCCCTTCTTTTTCCCATATGATACCAGCTTTATTAGTTCTTTCTTATATTCCTTGATGGGGTTATTTCCTAATACTTCATATGTGTCTTTATCATTTAGCATTTCAGTCATAATAGATTCATAATATATTTTAGATTGTATCACTATTCCTCCTCCCTTATCTGCTGGACGTACTACAATATCATTCCTCTTTTTTTAGTATATCCAAACCTCTCTTTAATTTATTGATCATTTTTGGTTTTTTGATCCGGAGGGATTCCAGATCCTGCAATACCATTTGTTTAAACGTATCTATATATTTATTATCTCCAATCTGGGGATTAAAAACAGATTTGTTCTTTAATTGACTAAATGTAGTATTATCCTTTGCTCCAGTATTATGTGTTTTTTATAAAATGTATAGTTATATATTTTTATATTATGTATAGTTTTTATAAAAATATATGAATTTATCTAAATAAAATTACAAATATGGGAAATATTCTAATTATAAGTAAGTAACATTCTATGATAATGGTAATATAAGGATCTGATAAGGATTCTTAGAGATTTTAATCATAATAAACATTTAATTATCAGGTCTGATAGAAAATCATATGTATGGGGTTTTTAAATGTTTTTAATTTATTTTTATTTTTAGTTTATTTTTATTTTATTTTAATTTTATTTTTATTTTATTTTTTATATTTATTTTTATTTTTACTTTTATTTTTATATTCTATTTTTTATATTTATTTTTATTTACTTTTATTTTTATTTCTATATTTTATTTATTTTTTATTCTTTAATTTTATCTAAATTTTATTTTTATTTAATTTTATTTTATTTTCATTTTTATTATTTATATTCATTTTCATTTTTATTTTTATTTTTTTATTTTTATTTTTATTTCTATTTCTATTTTTATTTTATTTTAAAGATTAAATAGGATAATAAAGATTGATTAAGTATACAATGAAGTTAGCCAAGTAAGCCATTTAGTAATATATATGATATAGGTGTATGGTACTGCATAAGGATACCTATGTTGTCATATAGAAGATGGAATACAGCTGATCCGAATAGCAACGTCTGACAGATATAAAGTGTATATCTACATGGGAAAACAATGGGGTTAATTATAGTATCTCCATATCACTTAGAAAATGGCCGCGCCCATGTGGTCTTCAATAAAATGGGGGCCGAGATATATATTCACATAGGCCAGTCGTGATGTCCAATCCTTTTCCCCCTGATGAAGTCACATGACCCTGTGACGATACGCGTAGGGGAGGGGCTCTGACGTCACGGCGTTGCATCGGAGAGGTTCGGCGATTCCAGCAGAAACAGAAGCAGAGGCAGACAGAGAGGCAAAGGCAGAGTATAACATATATCTACTGCAGATCTTGTATCCACTGCTGACCTGTATTACAAGAGTGCCATATACTGCTGTGTATCATCGCACCTGGCAGCAATAAATCACTTTTTCATACAAGGATAAGGCACCATGGTCTTTCTTCTTTGTTTCATTTGATATATATTCCCCATACTGGTGAAAGGAGTATACGAGGAAGAGGTGTCCCCAGGAGGGGAAATAGGAGATACCTATAGAGCCTGTTTATACTCATGCATGAGCAGCTGCATATGGAAAAAGAGGAGAGCACAGGAGGATTCCAATAGATCTATATTATCCCTGGAACATCTTGCTTATGAGCACTATCCCATCAATCCTGGAAGGATTAAAAGTCTATTTGCCTAAATATATTTGGGCAAATATTAAGGTGAGCGCATATTGAGATCACACGGCACCTGAAGGGAGGAAAAGGAATTCACCTGCACACTTGCACATATTTATAAGAGACTTTATTTATGCACTTTATTAATTTATATACAGCCACTTATGTATTTGCACAATATTGATTAATTGATCACATGTGATATGTATCACCACAGATTATGATCTTGATTAATTTATAATATTATCTTATTTATTTTTTATAAGTCACAGATATTTATTTGATATAATATTATTTATGTATCAACAGAAGCACTTTTAGTATATTTATAAGTGTGAGAATATTCTAAATTAAGGATTTTAAATAGGAGCGCGGCACTATAAATTGATTTTTGAATTAATTTATATAATTGAATAATGGCTACACTGAAACAGTTTTGTGAAGAGGAGCGGTCCAAAATTACTCCAGATCGTTGTGCAGGTCTGATCTGCAACTACAGGGAACGTTTGGTTGAGGTTATTGCTGCCAAAGGAGGGTCAACCAGTTATTAAGTCCAAAGGTTCACATACTTTTTCCTCCCTGCACTGTGAATGTTTACATGTTATGTGCAATTAAACCATGGCAACATCTAATGTTTGTGTAGTATTATGTTCAGCAGACTGTGTTCTTCTATTGTTGTGACTTAGATGACGTTCACAGCACATTTTATGCCCAATCCATGCAAAACTCCACGTAATCCCAAGGGGTTCACATACTTTTTCTTGCAACTGTATATATTGTAATAACTAAAGAGAAAACGTGTTTTGTTTTGGAGAGAGTGGAGAGGGATTAGAACCCCTTTCAGGTTTTAAATGCTACTTCTGCCTCCATTAGGGAGATTCACTCTCTTTATTTGTCCTGTTTATTCATATTATCAAAAGTGAAAGTAGCAGAAAATCCCACAGTGGGGGTAGAAAATGTCCTATGCCAAACATTCATCCCCAGAAAAGTAATAGAGGGGAAATCTTCCAATGGGAAACTGGTTCTGGTGACCTATTGATCCCCAACGGAATCCATATAATTTGCAGGGATTTCCTCTCACTTCCTGTTGTGGCTATGGGACAGGAAGAGAAGGGAAGTCTCCCCAACGGGACACAGATGGCAAAAAAAAAAAATGGACGGGGCTTATAATCCTCCCTTATTCTATCCAAAATGAAGAAAAAAATGTTTTAGGGCCGGTTCACACCATAGAAATGCAGCCTGGATGCGTTTCTGCATTCACAGTTTTTACGCTTTTTTAGATGTTTCAGTGTGTTTTTTATGCGTTCCAGGTGCTTTTTTGAGTCCTTTTGGTTCCAGTGCGTTTTTGATGTGTTTTACCGCAGTCCTGTACAGTTCTGTGCAGGAAAAATGCAGCCTGTTCTACTTTTTTTTTTTTTTCTGCAACCGAAATGCACTGGAATTGCAGGCACTGATGTGAACGATTCCGTTAACAACCATGCAACCTACTTTCTGTGAGTTTTAGATGCAGAAAGAAAATACACTGGAACACTTGTACTGTGAACTAACCCTTATAATTTAGTAATACTTTAACTGTGCATTATGGTCCCAGAATTATTGCTGTCACTCCAGCGTTTATGGTGATATATAGCAAATCTAGCACAATCAACAATTTTTGTACATTGGCAACCCCCATTTGTGCATTTATATATATCTTTGGGGGGGGGGGGCACATTTTTTGGGGGGGATGCTTGGGTGTACCTTTAACTTTTTTTTTAAACACTTTTCACTCAACGTTATTGCTATTACATAGGGGACAAAAAGCCCCTCATGTAGTAGGCTGTTTATACTGACAGGTTCCCTTTATTGAAACAACAGGGATCTATTAGACCCATGATGTCTCCCATATGTAAGATATCTAGCACAATCAACATTTAGTACATTGACACCCCCCATTTGTGTGTGTGTGTATACAGTTGTTTTCAAAATAATAGTGTGTTGAAAAAAGTGAATAAAGCTTAAAATCCTTCTAATAGCTTTTATTTCCATACACACAAATGCATTGGGAACACTACACATTCTATTCCAAATCAAAACATGAAGAAAAATAGATCAAATTTGTGTTGTTCCTCTAAAAAAAATTGAAGAAAAGTGAATATTAGACTGTTCAAAAAAATAGCAGTGTTTGTATTCTTCTTTACAAGCCTCAAACATTCACTATATAAACTGAAAAATGTTTGAAGATTTTGCTTTCCTTTGAATCACTTAATGAATATTTGGTTGTATAAGCACTGTTTCTGAGAACTGCTGTACATCTGTGTTGCATGGAGTCACCCAACTTCTGGCACCTGTGAACAGGTATTCCAGCCCAGGATGATTGGACTACATTCCACAGTTCTTCTCTATTTCTTGGTTTTGCCTCAGAAACTGCATTTTGATGTCACCCCACAAGTTTTCTATTGGATTAAGATCCGGGGATTGGGCTGGCCACTGCATGTTGTCTTGTTGGAACACCCATTTCAACGGCATTTCCTCTTCAGCATAAGGCAGCATGACCTCTTCAAGTATTCTGATGTATTCAAACTGATCCATGATCCCTGGTATGTGATAAATAGGCCCAACACCGTAGTATGAGAAACATCCCCATATCATGATGCTTGAACCACCATGCTTCACAGTGTACTTTGTCTTGAATTCAGTGTTTGGGGGTCGTCTGACAAACTGTCTCCGGCCACTAGACCCAAAAAGAACAATCTTACTTTCATCGATCCACAAAATGTTGCGCCATTTCTCTTTAGGCCAATCAATGTGCTCTTTGGCAAATTGTAACCTCTTCAGCATGTCATTTTTTCAACAGTGGGACTTTACGGGGGCTTCTTGCAGATAGCTTGGCTTCACATAGGCATCTTATAATTGTAACAGTACTCACAGGTAACTTTAGTCCTCCTTTGATCTTCCTGGAGCTGATTGTTGGCTGAGTCCTTGCCATTTTGGCTATTCTTCTATCCATTCGAATGGTAGTTTTTCTCTTTCTTCCACGTCTTTCAGGTTTTGGTTGCCATTTTAAAGCATTTGCGATCATTTTAGCTGAGCAGCCTATCATTTTCTGCACTTCTTTATCAACTTTTTAATCAAGGTACGCCGTTCTTCTGAACAATGTCTGGAATTTTCCTCAGAATTTCAGAGAGAAATGCACTGTAACCAGCATGTACAACATTTGCTGCCTTCCTTCCTTAAATAAGGGCAATAATTGCCACCTGTTTTTCAAAGAATGAATGACCTCACCAATAGAACTCCACACTGCTATTATTTTGAACATGCCCCTTTCAATGAGTGATTTAATTACACAGAATCAGCAGCATGCATGTCATGACTGTTGGGTCTGTTGGATTTCTATTACTCTACTACACCTGCTAGTAAATTATTTGCCATGTAGAAATATAATTTCTACCAAAAACAGTGATTGATCAGGTTAGTGATGTCTGACTGCTATTATTTTGAACACAACTGTATATATGTGTGTGTGTGTGTATGTATGTATGTATGTATGTATGTGTATATATATATATATATATATATATATATATATATGTGGGGGGGGGGGAAATCACATTTTTTCTGGGGGGTGTTTTGGGTATGCCTTTTTTACTTTTTGACACTTTTTTCTTTTTCCCACTCAACTTTGTTGCTAATAGCCCTCCATGTGATTGGGCTATTGATAGTGACAGGTTCTCTTTATTGAGACTTCTGGAATCTATTAGAATCCTGATGTCGCCCGTACACTCCACTGAAGCTACTTTTTTACACTTTTCTTTCACTTTATTGCTATCACATAGGTGACCAATAGTCCCCCCCCCATGTTATAGGCTATTTATAGTGACATGTTTTCTTTATTGAGTCATTGGGGATCTGTTAGACTCCTGATGTCTCCCATACACTCCACTGAAGCCAACAGAGCATAGATAATGCTTAATTAGTGGCCAGGGGAAGTGACCACCACAACCAAAAGTGATAGTTTACAACTCACTTTGGGGTTCTTACTAGCTAGGGAAGCGACCCAGTGACACGTGGATGCAGATGTACGGTTGCCAGGTCACTTCCATCTGAAAGCCGACAGTCAGTTTGATGTGTCTGCTCACAACCCTCTGCTGCTGCCAATATCTGAAATACATTGTGGCAGTAAAAGGGCTAACTGGACTGAGGTGAGAGGTCCTTGTTCCAGCACTGCTGTGTCAGTGGCCATTCATTTAAATAGGCTTGCTGATGCACTGAAACACATACAGTTGCAAGAAAAAGTATGTGAACCCCTTGGGAATACGTGGCGTTTTGCATGCATTGGGCATAAAATGTGCTCTGAACGTCATCTAAGTCACAACAATAGAAGAACACAGTCTGCTGAACATAATACTACACAAACATTAGATGTTGCCACGGTTTAATTGCACATAACATGTAAACATTCACAGTGCAGGGAGGAAAAAGTATGTGAACCTTTGGACTTAATAACTGGTTGACCCTCCTTTGGCAGCAATAACCTCAACCAAACGTTTCCTGTAGTTGCAGATCAGACCTGCACAACGATCTGGAGTAATTTTGGACCGCTCCTCTTCACAAAACTGTTTCAGTGTAGCAATATTCTTGGGATGTCTGGTGTGAATCGCTCTCTTAAGGTCATGCCACAGCATTTCAATCGGGTTGAGGTCAGGACTCTGACTGGGCCACTCCAGAAGGCGTATTATGTGCTGTTGCAACCATTGTTTTGTTGAATTACTTGTATGCTTTGGGTCATTGTCCTGTTGCATCACCCATCCTCTGCGGAGCTTCAGTTGGCGGACAGATGGTCGTACGTTTTCCTGCAAAATGTCTTGATAAACTCTGGAATTCATTTTCCCATCAATGACAACAATCCGTCCAGGCCCTGAGGCAGCAAAGCAGCCCCAAACCATGAAGCTCCCTCCGCCATGTTTTACAGTGGGGATGAGGTTTTGATGTTGGTGTGCTGTGCCTTTTTTTCTCCACACATATTGTTGTGTGTTCTTCCCAAACAACTCAATCTTGGTTTCATCTGTCCACAGTATATTTTGCCAGTAGTGCTGTGGAACATCCAGGTGCTCTTTTGCAAACTTCAAATGTGCTGCAATATTCTTTTTGGACAGCAATGGCTTCCTCCGTGGTGTCCTCCCATGTACTCCATTCTTGTTTAATGTTTTCCTTATTGTAGATGTGTCAACAAAAATGTTAGCATGTGCCAGAGATTTCTGTAGGTCTTTAGCTGACACTCTGGGATTCTTCTTTACCTCATGCAGCATTCTGCGCTGTGCTCTTGCAGTCATTTTTGCAGGACGACCTCGCCTAGGGAGAGTAGCTACAGTGCTAAACTTTCTCCATTTGTAGGCAGTCTGTCTTACTGTGGACACATGAACATCAAGGCTTTTGGAGATACTTTTGTAACCCTTTCCAGCTTCATGCAAGTCAACAATTCTTGATCGTAGGTCTTCTGAGAGCTCTTTTCTGCGAGGCATGGTTCACATCAGACAGTGCTTCTTGAAACCAGTAAAACCCAAAACAGGTGTGTGTTTTTTAAGGGCAGGACAGCTGTCAGCAACACATCCAATATCATCACACTGATTGGAGTCAAGGTTGGCTCACTCCTGGCTCCAATTAGCTCTGGGAGAAGTCATTAAGCTAGGGCCTCACATACTTTTTCCTCCCTGCACTGTGAATGTTTACATGTTATGTACAATTAAACCATGGTAACATCTAATGTTTGTGTAGTATTATGTTCAGCAGACTGTGTTCTTCTATTGTTGTGACTTAGATGACGTTCAGAGCACATTTTATGCCCAATTCATGCAAAACTCCACGTAATCCCAAGGGGTTCACATACTTTTTCTTGCAACTGTAGTTAAGAGATGCATGGGCCATTTTTACCAATACAGTGCGCCAGTGCTGTGTGTTGCAATGCAGGTGCATTGGGGTGGCGTTCAGAATGAGTTGCACCACAGCACACCAATGGACGGAATGTTCCTAGTTGCCCATAACATTCTCAGAATTCTTTTGCCAACATCCATACTTTTCCTATCTTGCCTCTCTATTGTCCAGCTGTCACATGCTATGATGTACTGTGCTCTGCCCACGCGTTTTGTTTTTGTGTGATTACATATGACAGCTGTACTCCCCACTATAACTTATGTGCTGATAAAATGTTGCCGTACAATGGACGCTCACGGAACCTTTTTTTTTTTTATTATTATTTTATTTCTCTTTCTCCATTCTTCCAGGTGACTGTGACAATATCAGTAAAGTGCGTTCACCAGGAGAGAGGCCAGTGATCTCCCGCCCACCAGTAAGACCACCGGACCCTCCCAGCAGAGCAGCCTTAAACCCCAAAGCGGACGCCAGCTTGGGTGGAAAGGAAGACAACGCTGAGTCAGTGTAAGGAAAGACCAGCGACAGCTGACTGTTTAAGGGTGTCAGTCAAATGTTTATTTTAACAACGCTGCCACCATCTACCAACAAAAAAAGCAGTTCTTAAATTAGATATAAACACAACTAGATGATATTTAGTTTGCTAAATAAACAATCACTATATTTATGAAAATACTATGTTTACACTGGTACCGCTGATCTCCTGCAGCCTCTTTGCAGCAACTTCGTGCCTACATGCACAATAGTGATCCCTGTGTGGCATTTCTCAGGTTGGGTTTCCTGATGGTGACAAAAGTGGACCATGGTTGTGTGACCACCTGCCGACTAATCACATACCTGGTACGTCCCTGGACTTCAAGTGGTTGTGCCGGGATGATGGTTGGATTTCTTGTAGTAGCAAACAAAGTGGCTTACTAGCTGATTGATTGCTATTACAAGCAGCCAGAGGAGATGTTCAACCCTCCCTCTGCCTTCCGCAACTTTAACAGGATCACCTGATCGACCAGCTGGTGCTACCGCCAGTCACGGAGCAGAACAAAGACCAGATCGGCTTTGTTTGGCTGTGTTAAATAGTAACCTGGAAGCGATGAGCTGACATCACTTTACTCAGAAATGCACTTCGCCATTTATAAAAAAATAAAAGCATTCAATAACTCTGATCTTGGTGTGATTTAATGCTTTTAAGGGCAAAGGAGGGATTTGGATACTTACTTACCCCAGATCCCTCCATAAAGAGTACCTGTCACTGCCTATTGCTGTCACAAGGGATGATTATTTTCTTTGTGACAGCAAAAAAAGTGATACATTTTTTTTAAAGTGACAGTGTAAAAAAAAATAAAAATTAAAGTCTCCCCCGCCACATTGCATTTTAAAAACCGCTGCGCAAATACCATGTGGCATTAAAAATAGCAAAACCCACCATTTTATTCTCTAGGGCTTGTGCTTTAAAATTTTATAGCAAAGAATGCTGATTGTAAGCAAAAGTGTCAGAAAAGGTCTGGTCTTTAAGTGGTTAACATGTATTGAAACAGCCGCTTGGGAGGCAGACAGGGAGTGCTGTCACACCATTACAGGAAGTGCCTGAATAAGGACTTTCATGGCCGAATCACCAGGAATTGCTTTAGAAAGAGCTGCAGATTAAAAAAAAATAGTAATTATTATTTTTGAGATTACTTTAACCACTTGCCTACCAGGCACTTATACCCCCTTATTTACCAGGCCAATTTTCAGCTTTCAGCGCTGCCGCACTTTGATTGACAATTGCGCGGTCATGCAATATTGTACCCATATGAAATTTTGATAATTTTTTTCTCACAAATAGAGCTTTCTTTTGGTGGTATTTAATCGCCACTGGGCGCTTTACTTTTTGCGCTATAAA
Organism: Staurois parvus; assembly: GCF_062004578.1. Classification (NCBI taxonomy): domain Eukaryota; kingdom Metazoa; phylum Chordata; class Amphibia; order Anura; family Ranidae; genus Staurois; species Staurois parvus. The sequence continues at coordinate 1,869,018 of NW_028317950.1, read as the reverse complement.
TAAAAATTGCAAAAAATGTGAAAAAAAAAAGTTTTTTTGTTTCTTTTATAAAATTTTTCAAACAGGTATTTTTTCTCCTTCACTGATGATGAGGCAGCACTGATGTGCGTTGATGAGGCAGCACTGATGGGCACTGATAGGCGGCACTGATGGGCACTGATAGGCAGCACTAAAGGGCACTGATAGGCAGTACTAATGAGGTGGCACGGATAGGCGGCACTGATAGACAGCACTAATTAGGGGTCACGGATAGGCGGCACTAATATGCAGCACTGATAGGCGGCACTGATAGGTGACACTGATTATGGGCACTGACTGGCGGCACTGACTGGCACAACCCCTGGGCACTGACTGGCGGCACTGACTGGCACAACCCCTGGGCACTGACTGGTGGCACTGACTGGCAGCACTGCTGGGCTGCACTGGTGGGTGGCACTGGTGGGCAGCACTGGTGGGTGGGCACATGTGGGTGGCACTGGTGGGCACAGGTGGGTGGGCACAGGTGGGTAGCACTGCTGGGCACAGGTAGGTGGCACTGCAGAGTGGCACAGGTGGGTGCACTGCTGGGCACTGGTGGGCGGAGCTAGTGGGCGCACTGCTGGGTGGAACTTGCGGGTGGCACTGCTGGGCACCGATCATCAGGACACTGATCATCAGTGCCCTGATGATCGGTGCCGATCCCTGCTCTGACAACTGCCGGTTCTCGGCAGTACTTTCCTCACGATCTGACAGCGTGAGGAAAGTGCAGCCAAGAACCGGCACTTGCATTTCCCTCTGATCAGCGTGTCATTGGACACCGCTGATCACGTGGTAAAAGGACGCTGTGATTGGCCTTTTACCACATCACGTGATCAGCTGTGTCCGTAGGACACAGCGATCACGGAGATCGCCGGGTGTGCGCCCCCTGGGGCGCGCAGGAGGATATGACGTCCACCCAGAACTGGCCGGCCGCAGTGCAGCCGTCATTCGGCTATCTGCGGTCGGCAGCTAGTTAACATGTTACAGCTTCTGTGAAGTTTTATGATTGCGTGTACTTTAATACTTGTGCTTACTAAATGATTTCAGAGTTTGATTCTATTTAGTTCTGTGCAGTAATTATGAGACTTTTCCTTCCTGTAATAACCTCTTGCCCTCCATAAAATTTTACCTAATTCATTACCAGTCCATTTTTTTTGCTATTCAGCACTTCTCTACTTTAACTGGTAATTGTGCGGTCGTGCAACGCTGTACCCAAATTAAATTTGTATAATTTTTTCACACAAATAGAGATTTCTTTTGGTGGTATTTGATCACTACTGGGTTTTTAATTGTTTTTATTATATAAACAAAAAAAGACCAAAAATTTTGAAAAAAAAAATATTTTTTACTTTCTGCTACATAAAACATATCCAATAAAGAAAAATCTAATTTATTCATAAATATAGGCCAAACTGTAGTCTGCTATACAGTGAAGGAAATAAGTATTTGATCCCCAGCTGATTTTGAATGTTTGCCCACTCACAAAGAAATGATCAGTCTGAAAATCGCATGGTAGGTGTATTGTAACACTGAGAGACAGAATAGCAACAAAAAATTCAAAGAAATGCATGTCTAACAAATGATGCACTGATTTGCATGTTCATGAGGGAAATAAGTATTTGATCCCATTCACAAAACACCACTTAGTACTTGGTGGCAAATCCCTTGTTGGCAATCACAGAGGTCAGACGTTTCCTGTAGTTAGCCACCAAGTTTGCACACATCTCAGAAGGGATTTTGGCCCACTCCTCTTGGCAGATCCTCTCCAAGTCATTAAGGTTTGGTGGCTGAAGTTTGGCAACTCGAACTTTCAGTGCCCTCCACAGATTTTCAATCGGATTAAGGTCTGGAGACTGCAAAGGCCACTCTAGGACCCTAATGTGCTTCTTCTTGAGCCACTCCTTTGTTGCCTTGGCTGTGTGTTTTGGGTCATTGTCATGCTGGAACACCCATCTACGACCTATTTTTAATGCTCTGGCTGAGTGAAGAAGGTTCTCACCCAAGATTTGACTGTACATTGCCCCATCAAGCATCCCTTTGATCCGGTGTAGTTGCCCTGTCCCCTTAGCAGAAAAATACCCCCAAAGCAGAATGTTTCCACCACCATGTTTGACAGTTGGGATGGTGTTCTGACCACAACACTTTCAACCAGTCCTCCTCTGCATCATTCAGATATTCAGTGGCAAACTTCAGACAGGCCTGGACATGTGCTTTCTTCAGCAGAGGGAACTTGTGGGCACTGCAGGATTTCAATCCTTGTTGGCGTAGTGTGTTACCAATTGTTTTCTTGGTGACTGTGGTCCCAGCTGCCTGGAGATCATTGACAAGATCCTCACGTGTAGTTCTGGGATGATTCCTCATTGTTCTCATGATCATTGACACTCCACAAGGTGAGATCTTGCATGGTGCACCAGACCTAGGGAGACTGACAGTTGTTTTGTGTCTTTTCCATTTGCGAATGATTGCACCAACTGTTGTCACCTTCTCACCAAGCTTCTTGGCGATAGTTTGGTAGCCCAGTCCAGCCTTGTAGGTCGACAATCTTGTCCCTGACATTCTTGGAGAGCTCTTTGGTCTTTGCCATGGTGGAGAGTTTGGAATCTGATTGTTTGATTGCTCCTGTGGACAGGTGTTTTTTATACAGGTAATAAAATGAGATTAGCAGCACTTCCTTTAAGAGACTGCTTCTAATCTCAGCTTGTTACCTGTATGAAAGACACCTGGTAGCCAGATGTCCTGCTGAATGATAGGGGATCAAATAATTATTTCCCTCATGAACATGCAAATCAGTGCATCATTTCTTTAGATTTTTTGTTGCTATTCTGTCTCTCAGTGTTACAATACACCTACCATTCGATTTTTAGACTGATCATTTCTTTGTGAGTGGGCAAACATTCAAAATCAGCAGGGGATCAAATACTTATTTCCTTTATTGTATGTCTTTGGTTAAAAAAATCCCAATAAGTGTATATTGATTGGTTTGTGCAAAAGTTATAGCGTCTATAAACCATGGTTTAGATACTGCAATTTGTATATATTTATTTTTTTATACTACTAATGGCGGTGATCAGCAATCTATAGTAGGACTGTGATAAGGCGGCAATCTAACACTGGGTGAGAGCTGACTAACTGACACTGAGATCACCAGTGACACTAATACAGTGATCACCGATGATACTATACACTCACGATGACCCTGGCTGGGAAGAGGTTAACATCTTGGGTAATCAAGGGGTTAAGTGTATGCCTAACTAGTGTTAATTTTGTGTAATGTGTGGTTTAAGTAAAAACCTTTTGTTTCTTCTGCCTGCAAAGCAGGGAGAAGAAACAAAGAGTGTATTCCTTCTGTACAGAGCCCTGTGTTGATTGTTAACACAGAGCTCTGAGTTGTGATTGGACACAGCCGATCAGCAGATCCCGCCCATGAATCATTGGCTGGGACCTGCTGACAAACTCTTGCTGTGCGGGAGTTGTGGGACGGGGCATGTGCCCTGTACCCAGAAGAGGCCAGCAGCGTACGGGTAGGTTACTGTGCCTGTACATTGTGGATGGGTGGTCCGCAAGTGTGTAAGAGGATTGCTCACTGCTGCTCTCTCTCCCTGTGAAGGGTGACTGGTCTTGTCTTTGCCACCTCCTGTAATTTTCTTCAGGAAGCTTGTAGTGAGTGGAGCCTTCTGGGCCCCTCCTACAGCTCTGCTGTCTGCACAGGCTATGTATAGCACTACTACTTTTATATAGTAATATCTGGGTTTGCAAAGACATTTGGTGCTCACAAAGCCCAGTTTGGATAAAACCCAGCTCATCCTTGGTCAATGACCATTTTGATAGGTGTCTGAGCATCTCCACTCAGGGCCACATCCCAAGATGTCTTATTAGGACTGGCCCATGGGGGAAGTTACCCACGCCCAGTCATTCTCTGTGTACACAGTACTTGGGTTTACCTGTGGTGGAGAATATTCAGGATCGGTCACTCGTCCCACCCAATCCTCACCTGGTTTCTGAATCTGATTGCACTCTATAGACCCTGTGACTATAAGGTTGATGAAATTGCAGGTATTTGATGACAGGCATCTGGTTTCTCAACATGCATCTGTAAAGCTGGCGTAAACGCCTTTCTGAGTCCACAGTATAGGTAGTCAGCAACTCGGAAGCTTCTTAATGTACATCTTTATTGGTTACATAAATACAGGATCACAGAGCTAACGCGTTTCGGCTTTATAAAGCCTTCCTCATAGCATCATTGTAATGAGGAAGGCTTTGTAAAGCCAAAACGCATTAGCTCTGTGATCCTGTATTTATGTAACCAATAAAGATTTACGTTAAGAAGCTTCCGAGTTGTCGGCTACCTATACTGTGGATTCATGCTGTGAGGAGTGAACATCTTAGCCTGTGCACTGGTCTCCTGTCTCCACATTTTGAACAGAGCAGTTGAGCTTGGGTAAGATTTGTTTCTAAGTGTAAAGGACATTCAATTGATGTCACCTCTTCTACTTTTTACAGAGTGGCCTCCCGTACCAAGTATTTTGAGAAGGCTTCCAGACCGAGGGGAAGGTGATCGTTGAATTTTAATTATTTAATTTTAAGATTATTGTGAATTATAGGTGATTTTTGCTTTTAGATTAGTAACTCCACTTTCATGCAAACAAAAAACATCACAAATAAAAAAAAGAATATAGCTTATACGATTGTGATACAAGCCATATTGTAATATACACTATATTGCCAAAAGTATTGGTCGGCCTGCCTTTCCACACACATGAACTTTAATGGCATCCCAGTCTTAGTCCGTAGGGTTCAATATTGAGTTGGCCCCGCCCTTTGCAGCTATAACCGTTTCAACTCTTCTCGGAAGGTCGTCCACAAGGTTTAGGAGGGTGTCTATGGGAATGTTTGACCATTCTTCCAGAAGCACATTTGTGAGGTCAGGCACTGATGTCGGAGGAGAAGGCCTGGCTCGCAGTCTCTGCTCTAATTCATCCCAAAGGTGGTCTATGTGGTTGAGGTCAGGACTCTGTGCAGGCCAGTCAAGTTCCTCCACCCCAAACTTGCTCATCCATGTCTTTATGGACCTTGCTTTGTGCACTGGTGCGCAGTTATGTTGGAACAGGAAGGGGCCATCCCCAAACTCTTCCCACAAAGTTGGGAGCATGAAATTGTCCAAAATGTCTTGGTATGCTGATACCTTAAGAGTTCCCTTCACTGGAACTAGGGGGCCAAGCCCAACCCCTGAAAAACAACCCTGCACCAGAATTTCCCCTCCACTGATCTTTACACTTGGCACAATGCAGTCAGGCAAGTACCGTTTTCTCCTGGCAACCACCAAACCCAGACATGTCCATCGAATTGCCAGACAGAGAAGCGTGATTGGTAACTCCAGAGAACACGTCTCCACTGCTCTAGAGTCCAGTGGCGGCGTGCTTTACACCACGGCATCCAACGTTTTACATTGCACTTGGTGATGTAAGGCTTGGATGCAGCTGCTCGGCCATGGAAGCCCATTCCATGAAGCTCTCTGCGCACTGTTGTGCTAATCTGAAGGCCACACCAAGTTTAGAGGTCTTTAGCTATTGACTCTGCAGATAGTTGGTGAATTCTGAGCACTGTGCGCTTCAGCATGCGCTGACCCCGCTCTGACATGTTACGTGGCCTACCACTTGGTGGCTGAGTTGCTGTTGTTCCCAGTTTCTTCCACTTTGTTATAATCCCACTAACATTTGACCGCGGAATATTTAGTAGCCAGGAAATGTCACGGATGGACTTATTGCACAGGTGACAACCTATCACGGGACCACGCTTGGAGTCACTGAGCTCCTGAGAGCGACCCATTCTTTCACAAATTTTTGTAGAAGCAGTCTGCATGCCTAGGGGCTTGGTTATATACACCTGTGGCCATGGAGGGGATTGGAACACCTGAATCCAATGATTTGGAGGGTGGGCCCAATACTTTTGGCAATATAGTGTATCATTATTAAAAATAACCTTTCCGTTTCAATCTGCAGCACTGTAATTCTTTGTAAAATTGAATACAGCAACCTGAAGGCATTCTGTACACAGATGTTTGTGCGATTTGCTTACTGATTTTCCCAGAAGTCTACACTAAGATGTCAGATTTTGGGCATCCCCTGCAAAAAAAATGTGTTTTGGGAAGATACTCCAAAAGGGTTAATCGCATCAAAAGCGATGCAGACCCTGCCACTTTCCTCATTACTCCCCTGCAGCAGCTGATTGATAATGATAAAATCACTCACATTCACTTTGCACATGGACACAGACAAACCACTATTTCTTCAGAACAACAAAAGGTAGGATTCTGAAACAAAGTTTTTTTTGAAATCCCTGCAATGTCCATAGATCGCAGAGAAGGCCATGTTTATTTCTCAGCAAAAGAGGAGTTGCTCTTTACAGAAAATATGTGCCAAAATAAACACAGAGGCTGCCAATGTTGACCTCAGGAGCATGCATGCTGCAAATTTGGTCCGCACTAAGGGCTTGTTCACACCAGTTGTGGGGGGATTGCGTTTGGTGGGTTTTCCAGCACAGTTCCACTGCACAACAAGGGAAAATGCCTTGTGTCCTATGTGGGAGGGTAATATGCCATGAAAAAGAGTAAGGCAGATCGTATATTTTTGAGCGTAGAGCAATCAGAGGCGATGTCATTGTGTGACATTTCAATAAAGTTCAGTAAAAAATAGTTCAATGCATCGCAATCAGAGCATCAGCACTGCAGCCATCTCATTGCATCGCTCTGCACACCAGCCACTGCATTGTAATGCGCAGCTGGTGTGAATAGTTCCTCATTTAGATACATTTTCTTGGCCAATGGCTTACCCAATCCTCTCCAACTCCCCGCGACTAGAATGGTCCCCGCAGCCTCTGCCCCCCCGCACTTTAGTGGTCTAGAGTCCTGATGTCGTCAAGAACAGAACAGGGTCATAGCTCTGCAGTGGATGTGAGAACGCTGAGGGACAACCCACTGTCGGATTGTGGGGGAGTGGAGGATCAGGTAAAACTGTCCCACCTCTTCCCTGGACAAAACAAGCTATTTAGCCTTGCAGTGAAGGCACAGCCCCACAGCCAGGGAACCTTTTTTGTTTCTGCCCAGACCTGGCATTTAAAGTATATCTGAAGCCAAAACCTTTATTTTTTACTGATGCCAGATGATGGGGGATGTCCTGGGGCATGGCTTTACATATCGAGGCATTCCTGCCTCTTTGTCAAGCCTTTATTAAGGCTTGACAAAGAGGCAGGAATGCCTTAAAATGAGTAGCCATGCCTCTTCCCTGGACATTCCTTGGAATCTGACATCATCCATTGTGTTCCTCTGGAGTCTCCTCCTAACCAAGAATTGTTCTGAGCTTGCCACTTTGTCAAGGCCTGAGAAAGAGGCAGTAATGCCACAAATCATGTAGCCACACACCCAGGACCTGACAGCATCCATTGGGTTCCTCTGGAGTCTCCTCCTAACCAGGAAGTGTTCTGAGCTTGCCACTTTGTCAAGGCTTGAGAAAGAGGCAGTAATGCCCTAAAACATGTAGCCACACACCCAGGACCTGACATCATCCATTGGGTTTCCCTGGTGTCTCTTCCCGACCAGGAAGTGCTCTGAGCTTTCTATGCCTGTCCAGCCAGCAGCAATCCTGCACAATCTCTGGACTGGATGTCTCTGCCACAGGCTTCCCTGGATGTCCTGATTTCTTATGCTCTACATGCTTTCACAAACTTACTTCATATGAGTTGCCAATGTGTCTTTATCAGACAACAAATATTTTAATGCTGCACATAGATGGCAACCACCACTGTGTTTTTTTTTTTTTTTTTTTTTTGGTTTTTTAGGTAAAGGCGAGCTAACCCTTCAAATAATGTTGAAACTTTTACATAAGTTCTTCGGAGGGCTATAGTCAAGTTGACCGATTCTTACTTAGGTTGGGAAATTTGGCCTAGGCATCCAGTCACCGATGACTTTTCGACACAAAAGAGTCAAGTACAGGCGTGCCTCGGTTTACAAATTTTTTTTCACAATGCAAATGGATTAATTGGTTTTCAATGTATTTGCAAATTTTTTCTTAATTGTTTCCCTGTACACTACTATGCCTTTAACATGCACTTTATACAGAGTTTTGAACAGATAAGACTTTTTTTCTGACCTCCGTAACGGATTAATTGGTTTTCAATGCATTTAAATTTTTTTTTTTTTTTAATCATGTCCCTGTAGAGTATTTATTCCTTTAAAGTGCACTTTATAGAGAGTTTTGAACAGATAAGACTTTTTTAAAACTTTTTTCTGACCTCCATAACGGATTAATTGGTTTTCAATGCATTCCTATGGGAAACCGCGTTTTGGTTTCCGAATTTTTCGCAATACAAAAAGTCCCGCAGAACTCATTAAATTCGTAAACCGAGGTACACCTGTAGATGTATCTAGAACCTTTACCTGTGACCTACACGTAGTTCAGAATGTCCGTGTTTGGTGAGAATTCCTACAGCGTGTTGGGATCTGGCCTCATCATTGTGGCGGTGCCTAATAGTAATTTGGCTGCTCAGACATTCATGATATACGGCTTCTATGCCAAGCGTTGTGTTGCTTTCTCAAGAATATTCGGCATGCCCATATAAGTGGCTGTTTTCTCTTTTGTAAAAAAAAAAAAAAAAATTCCCTTCCATTGATGAAAATAAGTGGCTGCCAGTACAGACTTAAAAAACCCAATAAGTACTGCAACCCCGCAGCCTAAGTTTATCTAAAGTCCAAAGTTTTATCTAGTTTTGGATGGAGTTGCAATGTGTTAAAAACCCATCCAGGGTTTATTGTTGCATGGGGAGAGTCAATTGGTTCTGGTGACTGTTGTCCTCTTGATGGAGAGATTTTTTCTCACTTCCTGTTGTGTCTTCATGATGGGAAGTGAAGTTTAAAGGGTTCTCCCTTACCAAAAAACTGCCTATGCAGATGAGAGACGCCTGTAGATAAAAAAAAAACAAAAAAACTGTGCAGCTCTGAATAAAGTTGAATAATGCCCCTGCTATAGTTGTAAGCAACTTAAGCCTCTTTGGTCAGGGCAGGCATTCTAAAGGTAACCACAGTAGACCGTGCCTGTGTAACGTGTGTTCAAATTTATAGTCTCCATTGGAAGCCTATGAATCAAGGGGACAATGCAGGAGCACAATTGGAAGACAGGGACAAAGCGTTGTCACCCTATGACAGGAAGTGTCTGAACAAGGATTTTCATGGCAGATTTACCAGGGTGTTCAAATGGCCACTTGTAGTCTCCAAGGGAAGCCCAAGCAACAGGATGACAACACAGGAGGACAATTAGGAGACAGGGCCACCCTATAACAAGAAGTGCTTCAACAAGGACCTTTTATGGCAGGATCACCAGGGATCATCCTTATGAAAGCTGCAGATTTATCAAGATTACTGACTTTTGAAGTGACATTAACATATTAAAGCTTATTTGAAATGTTTCTGATTGGGTTTACATCTACTTTAAGGTACAAGTGTTTATGATCATACAAATACTATCTGTCCTTTTGGTGATATTTGAATATTTCAGAAATGCTGCTACTCCGTTGTTAACAATCCTCTCTCATTTCCCACACAGTCCTCCATCACCTCCCCAACGAATTCCAAATTCAGAGGAGAGCTGAATCTTTAAGGTATAAAATTGTTAATACAATGTTCTTACTTTTGATTGGTTGGCTGAAATATTGGAAAAATTTAAAGTATGTGTGTGTATGTGTATATATCAGGGCCAGATCCAGCCTGTCCGGTGTGGGGGTGCAGTAAAAAATGTTGGGGGGCAATGGATGGGAGATCAGCAGGGCAGTGTACAAGAGGTCAGAAGGGCAAAGTTTAGGGTCAGCATTATGTAGGGACGTGCACAGAGACCTTTAATTTGTAGAGCAGTGTACAGGAGACAATAGAGCTGAGGACAGTGGTCACTGCTGGCAGGGCAGAGGGCAGGGGTCACTGCTGGCAGGGCAGAGGGCAGGGGTCACTGCTGGCAGGGCAGAGGGCAGGGGTCACTGCTGGCAGGGCAGAGGGCAGGGGTCACTGCTGGCAGGGCAGAGGGCAGGGGTCACTGCTGGCAGGTCAGAGGGCAGGGGTCACTGCTGGCAGGGCAGAGGACAGGGGTCATTGCTGGCAGGTAACTCAGCAAAGCTCCTTCTCCCATCCCTGCACAGCACACAGCCTGGGCACTGGCAGCATAGCTCCTCCTTTAGGGGAAGATGGGAGTGGTACAGGCAGCCTTTCCCACATAGTTTTGTTCCTTGGGATAAAGGTTTTACATAAAAGCTGATCATTGTAAACATCCCTGTCCGTGGTAAATTGTTTGTCCCATCATGCTAACTGCTACATCTTCAGGAAAGCTTGTTCTATTGAAAAAAAAAAAAAAACTTACTGGTTAGATCACCAGATGAAAATAAAGGAAAGAAAGTCTAAAACAGAACACTAATGCAGCCATCGCATCTAAGAATTGGTAAGCTGCAATATAATACATGTTTGCTTCTGGCTTTAATACTGCTTTAAGTTTTAAAAATGTAAACTGGAAAATATTATTTTTCCAAGATTCTGCAGCCAAATGGCCAAATCTGAAGCCAAATTTTAGTGTTATTGATGGCAATGTGGATTTCCAAAAGACTTCTGGGAAAAAAGACCCAAGCCTGTATCTGCCTTATATCTGTTCATGCTGTTGCCTGAGCACCCTTAGCTTGGCTGCTAGTGTCACCAGGTCCAAATCTTCCATCTAAAGCCAGGTAGATGGATTGAAATGTGGCCAGTTCAGCAGGGACCAGCCAAATTTTGAACCATCTGTGGGCAGGTTTAATGTTCAGAAGTCAATTTCTTGAATGACTTCTGTTCAACCAGCCTGTTGGAAAATTTTCACTCGATCAGTACCATTGGCTATAGCTGGCAGTGCTGACGAGTGTGTTCTGACTGCGAAGAATGTCAGAATTCAGTGGCTCAGCAGGAAGGATTCTCCCATCCACTTCGAATGCGTGGAAGGGGGAGAATCTATTCATTTTCTTTAGTCTAACCCAGTAGTTGAACGAAAGAAAATTTAATGACATATGGCCCACTTAGGTATATCTGATAGATTTTTGAAGGGCTTTGATAGGCTTTTTTTCACATCAGGAAAGTTTTGCAATCTTATACAAGGCTATGGAAAGCGGCCATAGGGCGGGCGGCAAATGGTTAAGAAGAGTGCTTGCACCCCTTAGTGAGCTGTTGCACCAAGCTGATTGACCTGAATCATAGTTCCAATACGAGAGATGTAAGTTGAAACAAATGAGAGGATTATAAAACGTCTTCAAGAAGGAAAATCATTACGGAATGTTGCAAAAGAAGTTGGTTGTTCCCAGTCAGCTGTGTGTACTGGACCAAGTAGAAATCAACTGGGAAGGTTGTAAAAGGGAAGTGTACTGGTAGACCAAGGAAGAGATCAAAGCGTCAAGATAGAAAACTTAAAGCAATATGCCTTGAAAAGCAGAAAATGCACAATAAAGCAAATGAGGAACAAATGGACAGAAACTAGAGTCAATGTCTGTGACCGAACTGTAAGACATCGCGTAAAGGAATTGGGATTTACATACAGAAAAGCCAAACAAAAACCATCATTAATACCTAAACAGAAAAAAACAGGTTACAGTGGGCTAAAGAAAGCAATCATGGACTGCGGATGACTGGATGAAAGTGATATTTAGTGATGGATCACGAATCTGCGTTGGGCAGGGTGATGATGCTGGAACTTTTGTTTGGTGCGATTCCAATGAAATGTATAAAGATGACTTCCTGAAGAAAACATGCAAATTTCCACAATCATTGATGATATGGGGTTGCATGTCAGGTAAAGGTACGGGGTAGATGACAGTCAATAAATCTTCAGATGCACAAGTTTATATTGAGATTTTGGACACTTTTCTTATTCCATCAGTTGAAAGGATGTTTGATGATGACCTCATTTTTCAGGATGATAATGCATCTTCCCATAGGGCAAAAGCCGTGAAAACTTTCCTTCAAGAAAGACATCTAAAAAAAGCAATGTATCCAGCTCCAATACAGTGCCAAGGGATCCAGTGAACAATCCGCCACCACTATGCACTCATCAGAATGCTACTGGTACTGGTATAGTAGCAGTGATCGATGGTCACTAGTTACAGTCCTGGGCTAGAGATCTTCCTAGAAGGAAAGCTCACCACACTGAGCCAGAAATCGCATTTATAGTGTAGTATTTATTTAGCTAGCTAGGGTTCTCGTATAATCCTGCCCAATCTATGAGAGTTTGTTTTTTTTTTTGTTTTTTTTGCTAGTGCCCTGCATTGCTTGGATGTGGTCAGGGCTCTCATAGCCTACCTGGCAGCCACACCCTGTGTTTGTGAGACCAAGTCCCTGTTTGTTCTCCTTGGAGGTCCTTATAGAGGAGTTTCACAGTTGCCAGGTGGATCAGACAACTTATTTTCAGGGCATAAGCCCTTAAGGATAAGGGTTCCTCCTTTCCCCATCAGAGCTCATTCCATCAGGGCTGTTGTTGTCTCCTGGGCTTTTCAAAACCAAGTATCGGTATCCCTGATTTGCAAGGCCACCACCTGGTCCTCTGGTCACACATTCTCTAGGATTTGATGTTCAGACCTCAGTCAATGCAAGCTTTGATTGCAAAGTGCTTCACACTGTTATCAGAGTGTATTCATGTTCTTTAATCTTTGTGGCAGTTTGGTTTTGGTATGTTTTTTTTTCCACTCCTCAGTTCATTGCTTGAGGACATTCCATGGTCTATGAAGGCCACCACCTGGTCCTCTGGTCACATATTCTCCAGAATGAACGTTCAGGCCTCAGCTGATGCAAGCTTTGACTGCAAGGTGCTTCAAGCTGTTATTGGAGTGTTTTCAGGTTCTTGAACCTTTGTGGTAGTTTGGCTGTACTATGTTGTTGTCCATCTCTCAGTTCATTGCTTGGGGACATCCCATGGTCTGTGAAGACCACCACCTGGTTCTCTGGTCACACATTCTCCAGGATGGATGTTCAGGCCTCAGCTGATACAAGCTTTGACTGCAAGGTGCTTCAAGCTATTATTGGAGTGTTTTCAGGTTCTTGAACCTTTGTGGTAGTTTGGCTGTACTATGTTGTTGTCCATCTCTCAGTTCATTGCTTGGGGACATCCCATGGTCTGTGAACACAAGCCCTGTGTCCTGTAGTGCACAGTTATCCTAGCATTCCTTTTCTTGAAGCACAATACAGGACCGATGCTCCTTCCCTATGTGTCTTTGATTACTTCTTACTGTTTAAAAAAAAAAAAGTTTCATGGAGTGGACGGGGTTATATGAATACGCATTAGGGGAGGCCCTGGAAGGTTTTTTGCCAGTGTCCAATCATAAGAAGTTAGCCTGCTTATAACCCATGGTCTATGAATACAAAACCTGTGTCTTGTACTATATACTCCAAGATGAGGAATTAACAGGTAAGCCAAAAGTCCTATTTTTCCGACAGGAAACAGAAGATGTATCCAGAAGCAAGTATTTAACTATGAACATATATAATCTCTTAATATCACCTGAACATTAATATTGGATGTTTGCTATTCAATTCCCCAGCTCAGTGAGTGTAGAAAACTTAAAATTACAACGATGTTTGGTGGCAGCCTCAGGGTTGGTATATCCTTATTTGATACAGGGAACAAAAAAGAACAGGAAGAGCAAAGTGAAAGGTATTCTAGAAGAGAAGAATAGGAAAGAAAAGGGCTGTGGCCAGTTAGTGAAGGTAGAGGAGAGAGCTGCACAGCAGGCCATAGAGCCCTGATGCCCATCATATGGCTCTTTGGCACTTATTGTGTGGGCCACAGGGTTTTCTTTTAAAAAAAAAAAAAGTACATTTGAAGGGGGCTTCATGGAACTCAAATTGTTATTCTCTAGTTATCTCATGTAAAATATCTCCAGAATCCTGTCCTCAGTCTTCAACAACTTCTATAGCATGTCTACAGTCTCTCAGCATCTCCTCTTGCATGTCCTTTTACGTTCACGGAATATTACAAGCAGTCCTTTGGCAATGTCATGTCAAGTACTGCATGCTATATCGAGTAAGTGGGCTGCTACTGACATAGAAGCAAAAAGATACAGTGACAAAAAGAAATATTTTTTGTAGTGTTGGAAAGAATAAAAAAGGGTTAAAACCCCTTTCAATTTTTTTTTTTGCACTATCTGTGTCCCATTGGGAAGATTTTCCTTTACTTCCTGCCTCAAGACACTAAAGCAAGTGAGAAGAAATTTCTACAAAGTAAGGGACTATTGTCTCTGGAACAGGTGTCCATAATGAAAAATTTCTTCTCCATCCCCATTGCTGTAGCAGCTCAAAATTGTAGTTTTTCCCATCACTCCTCATGCCCACGGTCTCAATGGCAATGGTGAGCAGGAGAAAAAAACAGAAGGCAAATCTTCCCAGCATTTCTATTCCTTCTCTGTTGCATCCAAAATGTGAAAAAATGGCTTTAGATACACTGTAAAGATATACAGTTTATTATGAAGTCAAAAGTTTGTGGATACCTATAAAACCTACTGTGCAATTTTTGGACATCACATTCCCAAACCTTTGTGGCTTAACCAGTCTCCACTGTTCTTGATAGACTATCTGAAAAACATTTTGGAATGTTCATGGAAGATTGTGTCCATGGGAACTGAGCCAATTCAGCCATAAGAGCATTTGTGGGGTCAGGAACTGATATTGGACTAGAAGACCTGGCTCACAGTTGGCATTCCATCATCCCAAAGGTCTTCAATAGGGTTAAGGTCACAAGGGTACGCTCATGCGCTGACAGAAAAGGGCCTTCTCCAAACTGTTTGTCGTAAGGTTGAAAGAGCAGAATTGTCTAAAATGTCTTTCTGTGTACAACAGAAACCGTACTCTTCACTGAAAACACCCAAAATCAATTATTTGGGAGGGAAGGAGTCACATCCTTTTGGCCATATATAGATGGTCCGGTATCTACAACCTTTTGGCCACCTAGTTTATATTTTAGTTTTTTTTTATGTATTTTATGGCCTTTTTTTCCCTTAAATAAAACTCTTACCATATTTTGTGTTGGAATGTCATGTTCTTTGAATCCAGCCAACCTCCTGATGGTTTAAGTGTCTAACTATACCTATTCTTAAGCATGTTTTCTCCCCTCTCCCCCATTATATCCTGCCTAACCTGTATAAGAAAGATCTATATCCTTACCTATTTTCAATCCGATCTGGTCCAGTCAGGTCACGTGATCCTGCAGTTCTCCGTAAGGGAGCACTTGTCAATGGCTGTAAATTCCTGGAATTGTAATGTCATCCATAGGTTACCATGGCCCAGCCATTTCCAGCGCTCTCTTCTCTCTCCTGCAGCAGCCACTCAATAACCCACAGAAGGTAGAGCTGTGGGATCACTGGACCAGAGCAGAGCAGTTTTTAAATAGACAAGTGGACAGATCTTTTCTATACAGGTTAGGAAGGATAGGTAGGAGGAGGGGGAGGGGACATTATTAAGAATAGTTATAGTTTGACTTTTTTTCCACTATAACTAATTCTCTCTCTACATCTCTCCCTTATTTAGAATTTATAACCTGGTGATTCTATGAACAAAGGTTTACTGTATAACTCCAACTATACTGCAGATCAACACAGCTTCATCCAGCAATAGTTCCTCTTTGTTAATTTCTTGATTTACCTAGTATCAAGACTATGCCTCTTTACTGTACAGATAGTAGCAGTTAGTTGCTTTCAACTAGACTTGTTATGTTGAAGACATTTTGCAGCCTTCTGTAACATATCCTAGCATTTGTAGCTGCACAGGCAACTTGGTCACTCTAATCCAGTCACTATGGAATGTGGTAAGACAAGTGGCGTACCATCCATGGGTACTGGGCCCTCCCTTACCAATCCCTGATGCCCCCTCCTTGCAGTGCTGCTTGTCAGCACTCCTCCTCCCCATCCTGCTGGCTTCAGCTACTGCAAAGAACCCTCGGGGGAATCAAACTGTCAAAATATATTCCCTCTCTCCATGGCTCTCTGACCTCATCCTGTACTGCTTTGATACCAATCGCTCCCTGTGTTCATCACTGAAACATAGTAAACTGTATACTGTTTACTATGCTTTGGTTTGTGAATGCATGCGACCCTCTTTACAGAGACTTCTCTTCATTCATCTACAGTGCAGCTGATGCTGCAGAGAAAGTGAATGAAGACTGACCTGGGGGGATTGTACTGAGGGACAGACTGACCTGCTGAGGATTATATTGGGGGACAGATTGACCTAGGTGGGAAGAATTGTGACTTGCCAAAATTATAGGATTTAGATGTTAAAATAGCATTATATGTGAGCGATATATAGCTAGGTTCCCTACCTCTGTTTCAGTTTGATGTAGATGGCCTCTTGTATGCCTTTTTTGTACAGGGGTACAAAAAATGCAAAAAGGTTTAAAAAAGAAGAAAAAATGCGAACTGCCATCACTTTTCTGTATTTCTGCGGGGTATGTTTGTAATGCTCATTAG